>NC_085879.1:132500-270000 GCF_034702125.1 Engraulis encrasicolus
GGGATACCTATAAGTAGGGTATTGCAATAGTCAACTCTACAGGTAATAAAAGCATGGATTAACTTCTCCAAATCTTAGTTACATACAAAATCTTTCATTTTAGCAATGTTCCTAAGGTGCCAAAAAGCAGATTTAGTTATGTTTTTGATCTATTTTTATTTGATCTATTTTTGAGTATTGAAACTGAGATTACTGTCCAACATCACACCAAGTTTTTGACACAAGACTTAAGTTTTAAGTTATTTGGATTCTAAGTAAGCACAGCGATTCTGTCTTCCATCTTCAAAACCAAAAGCTATTTTTTCAGTCTTGTCTTTATTAAGTTGCAAGACGTTCTGCTGCATCCAGCTATTGATATTTTCAAGACATAAGCACAATGACTCAATAGGGCTACAGTCATTTGGAGAAACAGCAATGTAAATTGGAGTGTCATCACCATAGCTGTGATAAGACACAATACATTGTACTGTTTCAAGATTTGACCAAGAGGTAGCATGTAAAAGTAAAAAAAAAGAGGCCCAGAATCGACATTTGAGGCAGTCCCATACTTCATGTTGTTTTTGTCTGAGACATAGGTATCACTAGAACCAAAGTAATTTCTATTATCTAAGTAAGACTTGAACCATTGAAGAGCACATCCTGAGAGTCCAATAGATTCTAATCTATTCATTAGAATGTTATAATAGGGGGACGGTGTGGTGCAGCGCACTAAGCCCCCCACATTTGGGCTTACATTGCCCCGGTTCGAGTCCGACCCATTTACCAATCCTGCCCCATCTCTCTCTCCTAGTCATTTCCTGTCTACTCTCACACTGTCCTATAATAAAGGCCAAAAAATACTTTAAAAAAGAATGTTATGATCAAATATATCAAATGCAGCACTCAAGTAATACAAGTAGCCTACTGTAGTTTTCCCCTTGTCAGTATTGAGTCGTATGTCCTTTAAGACCTTTATTAAAGCAGTTTCAGTACTATGTTTTTGTCGAAAACCTGACTCAAATTCATCATAAAGACCATTCAAGTTTAAGTAGTCATATGATTAAATACTACTTTCTCAATAATCTTACTTATAAAAGGAAGATTTGAATTGGGCCTATAGTTTTTAAGCACGCAGGATTCTTAGTTACTCTTTTTCAGAGAGGTTATGACTTTAGGTTTAACACTAGAACTACCAGGATTTTTCTGCCTACCTAGAAGTACCAGAGAGGGGTCATTTGACCCGGTGGCTTTTACCTAATACACTAATCACTCATTTTGTTATGGTAATGAGGCTGTTAGGGGCCGTGTGTGGGGTGAGGGGGTCACACCTTACAGTGCTAACAGCCAAGACACAGAGGGACAGACAGCTTCTTCCCAAGGGCTGTCAGCCTCCAAAATCACCACAGGTAAATAGCAACTTGCATGAAGATATCAGCAATAAAGACAGATAGCACAGTTTGGCGGACAGTTTGTTACCGTTTTTCTCCATTGGTTTGGCTCATTTCTTGAAACTGAGATGTCATTCTCAAAACATGGACAAATCCCAAAACTAATTTGCAGTTCCTCACAACAGAATGGCATTTATCATTGCTTTCATCAAATTTCAAATGCTTTTGTACATGTCTCAATCATTTAGTACATCCTTGCAAATGGCTATGTACAAGTATCCTACAGTTAACACAATCAGCTTACATTTAGTAGAATTTTCAACTGAATGTACCTTGCTGATCTATCCCAATTGGTTGATTCTCAGTGTAATGGTTGTCCTGAAAACATGTCAGCACATTTTCTTCATATAAGTCATCAATGAACGAACGTGTGAATGTCCCATGTGATCATGACGAATCATATGACTGCAACCAGATAATGGTTGAATTACAGTTTTTCTCGATTGTTTTGGCTCATTTCTTGAAACTGAGATGACATTCCTATAATCATTGGGTCATTTGGCCAAACATTCTTGCACTTCTGCACAACAGTTCAGATAACTAGCAAAATGTCATATACCTCCCAAAACACCTCATTCTTGCATCAGCACTAAACCGTCTGACATATAAATAGTCAGTACCATCAAAATGGCATAGATCCTTCTCAATTGCTTTGGCTCATTTGCATTCATCTAGTCCTTCTGTCAAAATAAACTGGATGGTTCAGCATAACTACATGGATCCTCATCACTCGCTCATATCACCACAAAAACAGTTTACCCATGTGTCAAAACTAAATTTCTTCCCCACATATATCATCAGTACCCTCAAAATACATTGTCCCTTTGCCATTGTGTAAGCACTGTCAGTCAAAATGGTTAGGTGTTTTATCTACGTTCAGCTAACAGATTTCGACTATGTATAAAAATGAAAAAGTGAGTGAAACTATTGAAGTTTGACAACACAGATAATTTACCAAGGACATTTATCAGTAACTTTCTTTACTGTAAATTCATATACAGAAAGTAATGCCCATATATCACAGGTTTCTCATGGGTTTGGCTCATTTCTCATAACAGAGATAACATGGACAAATGCCAAAGCAACTAGCAATTGTTCAAAACAGAATGTCGTTTGAAAAAATGTCATGAAATTAGCCAAATAACATGGAAACTGTAGTATACACGGTTGTAAAATTATTTTCTACTAACTAGTAAAGTTACAATACCATCTGACCTGTTGAACACTGTCATGAATTTACTATGTAATGAAATTCTTAAAATATGACAGTTGACAGTTTTGGGAACTACGTAGACCACTTTGCATATGATGACTTACACAATGAAATAATGCTGACGTGTTTTGGAGAGGGCAACCATTAGACTGAGAATTGTCTAATTCGTTTAGATAAGCAAGGTGAATTTATTTGGAAAATGTGCTGAATGTATGCTGAATGTGTCAACTGAAGGGTATTTGTACATATCCATCTGCAGAGATGTACTAAACATTTGAGACATGTACAAAGCATTTGATATCTGATTAAAGCAATGAAAAATTCTGTTTTGGGAAATTGCAAGTTGGTTTGGGGATTTGTCCCTGTTGTTTTGAGAATGTCATCTCAGTTTCGAGAAATTAGCCAAACCAATCGAGAAAAACTGTAACGTGTGAATCTCCCATGCCATGTGACCATAACGACTCATGTGAATGCAACCTGGCAATTGTTAGATGGATAAATACCAGTGCATGTGGACTACTGCTTCATTTCCCTCAAAAATGTTGTGGTGAAAGAAGCTCCTCTCCAAGGAACGAAGATGCAGAGATACAGCACTCAACAGGCATTGGAAATGATCCACACACACACACACACACACACACACACTCACACTCTGTGTCTCAAGTGACAGCTGTGAGCTGCTAACAGCCACATTTCCACAACAAAAGGAGTGTCCGCAGGGGGTCCAAAGGGTCAAATGACCCCCTTGTGGGGCTTTTAGGTAAAAAGGTCAATTGACCCCTCCGTGGTAGTTCTAGTGTTAAGTGCTGCTGGAAAAAGTCCTGATAAGATGATAGACAGCTGAGAACACTTAAAAAAACTAGTAGTGTGTCAAGACAACAAGTAGATTTGACGTTGTGTTGACTTGAGTTGTGACACTCTTTCAAGGGTTTTCACAATGGCAGTGAATTCAGAAAGGGAAGCTGAATTATGCATACATGAAACAGTAATGTTGATGTATTGCAGGGTAAGGTGGAACCTAAATATTTATTCGGTAGCACTTTATTTTAGGGATACATCTATTAGCACTAATACGTACAATATTAATGCCTTAGTAAGTGACTTGTAAGGCATGTACTAAGCAAAATCAGACCGTTGTTGATTGTAGACAGTTGTAGATTGCGTACCCATCATGCACTGCACTTCTTGAAGCTAATGTTCTCAAACATTAACTTAATTATCACAAAAGAATAGATTAGTTGCTTCAAAACTATTATTCTAATGTTCTGCATTTATTTTGGGGTTTTTACAATTAAAACTCAGTGGTACATGAAAAAAATTACATCTCACCAACCCACCGCCATTGACAAGTGTACGTTCAATCCTTGCTATATAAAGGCTCCTGTCACCTTCCTTTAATTGATATGAAAAAGAGAAAACTAGATGACTTAACTGTGTAAGTATTAAGTATTTAATATACCCTTACACTTTGTAGATCGGGGGGGGGGGCTAGGTGGTGTGGGGGCCCTAGGTAACGAGGGGGACTTTGGTAGTGCAGAGGCCCTGAGCCATCTGGGCTGACCAATGCATCACTTTAGAATAGGGACCCTTATTCCGCATCTGTTTTCACACTGTTCAGGGTTTGTTCACACAGTGTGTCGGGAGCTTATACACATTGTATTCTGCCACTTACTACTTACTAATAAATAGAAATATAGGCTTACTGGTCCTTACTAAGGTTATATTAGTAATAAATCCCTAATTGGGCATGAACAAGACATTTGTGAATACATGCTTAACAACTGTCTGATTTTGCTTAGCACTAATACATACAATATGAATGCCTGTGTAAGTAACTTGTAAGGCATGTACTAATAGATGTATCCCTAAAATAAAGTGTTACCATTTATTCTAATGTTTTCAATTTTCTGATTGAAAAAAACACGCAAACTCGTTACATTTTTCAGTCAACAAAAACGTTTTGTTTGTTTGTTAATTTGTCTATAGTGGTAACGAGAGTGCAGGTTATTAATATCTCTATTCATAATATTAGAAAAATAAGTTCTCCTAGCAATACCCAATATAGAATTGTAACTGCTAAGTTTCTCCTTGAAGATTTCATAGTCAACCATAAGCTTGGTTTTCCTCCATTTACACTCTGCTGTCCTACACTCTCTCTTATATCCGAAAAAGAAAAATAATTTTGTTTAACTGTAGGAAAGAACACCTCTTAACATTGTTGTCTCAGTTTTCCAACAGCTGTTTGGCAAGGAACCTCTGTGACTTTTGTGGAACAAAAAATAACATTATACATCTAAGAAAGTGCCAAAATAAATGAGGAATTGGTCATTGTTATAAAAACACATTATTCTCCTATCGCCACTTGCATTGAAGGCAGACATTTAAAAGCAATGAATTAACAAGCAAAGTCTCAAGTTATTATAAAAGCATTTTACAAAAATCTTATCAAATGAACCCAAATCAAATATATCAATTACATTCTCTGGGTATGTGCCATTTTGAGACTATGTCCAATTTTTTGCAGTCTAATATCTAGATCTATATCGAGCATTGGCAGATACCTGAGAAAGTGCTATATCCAAGTTGCATGAAAAACTTGTGCACAATGTCTTCCATGGGACTGTTTTTTTCTCACAAAACTAGGCCAGGATTCAACTTCTTAGATCGGGTGATTACACTTGGGGTATGCTGCGTCTGTGTTTCATTACCGATTCAAATGGCACATTTGTAATAAATTAGTACTTCTTCAGTTCACTCTACAAGACAGGGATCTCGGGGTACTTGGTGTAGGTTTTTTGGTCTACAGTTTTATTATATGCCCATTGAAATTATTTGGCAAATATGAATATCTACAATTGTATCTACATATTGTATGAGTTTGTCAATCTTTCAATCGGAAAAAAAAGCTTTTCTTTAAACCAAGTAATACCAGTTCAGGAGCACATAGCAGTTTTAGTTCAGGACATTTGCTAAATACTACAATGTACATACTTGATTGTATTTGTAAAATCTTGGATTGTAGAATTGTAGCCTTATGAAATTATTAAGCACTGTGGAGTTTCAGTTGCACTGATAATGGTTACTGATGATTGTAAACCCTTACGAAATTCGACCATGGTTTTACTGCAGTAACCATGGTTTCTCTAAGTACTCTGAACCAACCACAGTATTACTATGGCTTATCCATGTTTTATTTGGGTAACCATGAAAACCGTGTTTCCTGAAGCACAGAGTCAACCGATGCTTATTTGAGTCAATAGTAAGTGAACAATGACTCTCGCGACCACTTTTGCGGTCCGCTGTCAGAAAACCCTGAATGTAACTTTTTTCGGAGCGGTCTGCTGCGAGTGTCGTGGGAAACACTTCTGATACGAAAAATCGTTTTACAGACCGTATTCAGATTCGTACCAACTGATGGCATTCTGTGATGAAAAACATTCTCACAGCATGTTTATTTAAACAGCATTTTTTCAGGACTATAGATTTTGAGACAAGCATGCCACGGGCACCTTGCAAACTACAGTAAGTCATCCTACATTGTGCCCCATTGTCCATAGTCACAAACCATGCTCAAAAAACCATGGTTAATTTTGGATTTCATGGTCACCCCAAAAAAATGTGAAAACTTGTTCGCAGCCGCATGATGCACAAGTTATCATCTTGCCTGCATGCTGTTAGCCTGGTTCACACCAGACGGTTTATGTGTAGCTTCAGCTCCCCCTGGCGGAGCAGAGCTACACACACTACCGTCTGGTACACAGCCATAGAGCACGCTCCGTCTCCAACCAGAAAATAGACGGAGCATTTATTGCTTCTGCACGGCCTCCTCACCAACAAATTCCTTCAAAAACCTTCCTATTAATCTTTAAAGAGTCAATGTAGTCTCCAATCTGTCTTGTGACTCCTCAATGTGAGTTACCGTTTATATTTCAGAAATAAATGCTCCGTCTATTTTCTGGTTGGAGACGGAGCGTGCTCTATGGCTGTGTACCAGACGGTAGTGTGTGTAGCTCTGCTCCGCCAGCGGGCACCAAAGCTACACACAAACAGTCTGGTGTGAACCAGGCTAGCATGCTCTCACTGGCATTGTCAAATAAATCAGGGATTGGACTATTTTCTGACTCGCGGGCACCAGGGAGAAACATAAGGGAGGCTCTCTATTTCACTCTATTTCATTTTATAAAAACAAATGAGCAGCAATAGGAGAAAATATGAAACGATAACAAATGAAACTGTCAGCTAGTGGGCCACAGGTAGCCTAAGTAGACACAACACACCATGCAGAGTTTATTCAACAACAACAATGCAAACACAGTTAACACAGTTTATAAACTGACATGTAGTCAGCGCACAGTTTAGATTACATTCTCCCTGATCTGTCGTGGTGTTAGCTGAATACAAGTTTCGCCATCTGCGCCGATTGAAGTTAAGAACTAATTTGTTTCTGTACAACGAAAAGCCATATCCATTATTTCCCCATTTCATTTGGAAAAATAATATTCCACCCTGACCTACACCCCGCCTCTGGCCTTCTGGCCTTACCTGGCCCACCGATTTACGAATCCTGGCCCTTAGCACCAAAACCTGGGCCAACCACCCAGCGCACCCAGCCCCTGTAGGTGAGAAAGCTGTTAGCACCACAGGAGCGCAGCGCGGACCAGCAGTTAGATTGGGGCTATTGTGGGTGAGGTTCACCTCTCTCTCTCTCTCTCTCTCTCTCTCTCCCTCCCTTCCTCTCTCCCTCCTTTTCACCCGTCTTCTCTTACAACTAGCGGCTGGGGAGTTTCATCACATCAGTGCAAGTCTAGGGTGCACTGCCTCTCACACAGACAAGCCAGGGTAATCAGCTTAACTTCCTGCTCCCGGCCAAGCGGGCATCAGTCAGGACCCCTCCGCATTAACCATGTGTAGTATGTGTCCCCAAGGTGGTGCCAGCCCCTGAATGCAACACCCAACCCCACCTAACCCCACCCCAGCTCCAGCTGTGTACCAGAGACTTTGTGTGTACTGAGCCGCTTAGACTAGACATCAAGGTGTCTTCTACACAAACTCCGCCCTGCCCCGCCCCCACTCCTTACCTCCACCTGCCGACAGTCATTGTCAAGGCAACAGGTGATCTCCTGGTCGTGGGAACAGGCCCTGTGTCATCATGGCAGTGACCGTAGAAACGGTTGGACTTTGGCTGAGCAAAGCCAACACCCAGTTTACTCTCGTTCTCTCTCACTTTCACTGCTCTGCTCTTTGGCGCGTATGCCAGCCAAAGTGTGATCCGAGCTTTCTTTTAGTTGTTGTGCTTTTACAAGGTCCAGAGAGACAAATCAGGCGAAGTGAAGAAAGAGAGATCCCTTCATGCAGAAGTTGTCCTGCTGCGGTCATCTCCCTAACATGACGGTATACAGTATATATCTTGACTGTTTTGATATGTGTGAGCAATTAATCGAGCAATTATCTTCACATTAGACTAATTATTTGCTATGCCATGTGTTTCGTGAACTTGAATCTGTCAGGCAATCAATTGGTTATCAAATGATCAGCGACCACTTCAAAACCCTCTCAACAGCTGTAAGGCAGCTGGAGTTTCTGTCAGTTTAGGGCTTTTGGCAGGGCAGACAAAGAAGTGTTTTCCCCAAGACTTTTCAATGATTTACAAGAAGCACATCCATCAGTGGACTCTGTAAACATGCGTGGTTAATCTCAGCTTGTTGCCTATTTGTAATCTATTGTGTCACATAAATATTATAAAACTGTTTCAAGTTAGTTCTCTTGGGGAAAAATCCAGACATTACAAAGTCTCCAAGTCTGCTGTTTCTTGATTAACAAAATATTATATAATGGTGAGCTGAAAGGCACACTGAGGATAGGTAATGCCTTCAAAGCCTTTGTGATGCCATTTCTCAGTCTATGTAGAGAACACCGTCTCAGGTGGGTTTTTTTAGTCTTGTGTGTGTTCAGGCACTTAACAGTGAATATGAGGCATAGTGCTCCACATTTTACGACTGTATGCTGTACACAAAATTCAGTGAACCACTAATGGTAACAGCAAAATGTGAAGGACTTGCTGAATAACCTCAGAGCTCTACCGTCCTATCAGGCACACTACATACATGTACCGTATCACAATGTGATGAAGTGTGATCTTACTAGGATTTTTGGCTCTTCATTACAACTAAGCAAATTGAAGCTTGAGTAGATTTGCTCTAGGCATTGGTGAAGACTTCTTCTGTCTATCTTGCTCTCTTTTGTATTCGTCTTTGTGATGTTTCCTTCCTTGTCTTTCTCTCTCCTCTCTATATCCATCTTTTCCCTATCTCTTCTCTTATCCTGTCATTCTAATGTTGTTGTTCTTCTCCTTTGTGTCTCTGCAGGTGATGTGTCTCCCATCAGCATGTCGCCGATCAGCCAGTCCCAGTTCATTCCGCTGGGGGAGATCCTGTGCCTGGCCATCTCGGCCATGAACGCGGCCCGCAAGGCCGTCACTCAGGACACCCTTGTGGACCACCTGGCGGCATGCTTCCCAGGTAACCTACGCTTACTTGCCTCCGCCCTCTGCTAATGTTAACATTGTTCCTGTTGAGCAAGCAAACACACACATGTCTGTCTCCATGGTACCTTATTTTATAGATGTAGTCTGCTATGGGAAAATAAGAACAGCTCCTGTGGGAATAGCTATGCTATGCTAATACACTCCAGCTTTCATTCTGATTATACACAATGTTCAAAAAACGCTCAATATGGTGCATTAACCCATTTCGCTCTAGGTCACTATGATTTCTCTGCAAGATGTCAGTCTTCATGCAGAGAGTATGTGGCTTTGCCGACTGGATGGTCTGACGGTCAGTCAGAAGCCAGTTTGCCTTTTGGAGGTTTTGCGTGCAATGTAGCTCTGTTGACCTTGTTTTTATTTGCATGACATTTCCTTTTTTGTCACTGTTGATTGATAATGTTATTTGGTAAGCTTGTTTGATCATATGATTCCCTGATATATTTTATTGACATTGGAAACATTTATTTTTTTTGGGAGGGGGGGGGGTCATCTTTTGTTTGCGTGACAGATGCTCTTATCTAAGAGATAGTCTAACCCACTTATGCGAGTGTACAAGTGAGAGCGTAAGCGGAGATCACAGGGCTTGATTAAATGTCCATCAGGGCCGGGGATTATGATATCAAACACTGGCACGATAGCCTACAAACCAGTGCACTTATATTGTGCTACTGTATTACTGCTTTACAGTTATGTAAAATGCAGGAGCAGGATGGGATATTATGTGGGGATAAGTTTGGGAACACTGCACTTTCATTCCGTTCTCTTGCTCTAAAAAACAACTGGGTGAAAAAAAGATAGATAGCCAGGTACACACAGAAAAATGGAAATGGTCCACTACTGTGTACCAATGTTTCTCACACCGACGGTACCTTTCTAAAGAAAGTGCATGCCCCCCCTTTTAATATAATCTACTGTTTAAGAAGGTACATAATTATTCTTCTAAAAGGTAATGCCGGTGTCACAAACTTTGCAGTACTTCCATGTCTCTATGTGTAGTTGTAGCATGCTCTTTAGGTCTACCTTGTAATTTAATTTCTTGTGATCGTGTTCATTCATGATTGCTTGGAAACAGTCTACTTATTCTTTGCTCTGACTGGCTCAGTGGTTTTGTGGGGCACATGGTCTGGTGTTTTGGACGTGTAACAGGAGAGTTAAGCGAGTTTCAGCTCGGATGGTTTTACTGTCTGCTGATGCTCAGGCCCCAAGTGTGGGATGCAGTCTCTCAAGATAGATGCATGTGGACAAACAAATATCTCAAAACATCACCACCATCTTTCCTCAGTCTCAATGGATGGAAATCTGAACCACCGTCCCTCTCCCACCTCTCTCGCCATCTTACCCTTTGTGACATGATAACAAATATTCAAACATTTAGAGAACATACCTTCATTCACCTGTGTTTTTTTTTTTTTTAATTCAAAGCCATCCATTCTAAATAAAAGTGAGAGGAAAATTGTATCATCAAGTGAGAGGAAACAGTAATAAGGAGGACAAATCTGCCCTGGGATTTTGGAGCAGATGCTAGATTAATAACTAGACCCCATGAATGAATGAAGGAATCGCTAGCTGGGGAGTAAGTGGAGGAGAGCGAGAGAAAAGCAGAGACTAGGAAGGTTTGCCACGAGCAGAAGCCCCCTGGTCAACCCCATCGAGTCGGGAGTGATTTTCTCCAGATGTGGACATTACAGAGCTCAGTGAAATATGCATCACAAGTATGAGGAGGCCCTCTCTCTGCTCCGTCTGTCCGTTCGTCATGCGCGAAAGGTACATTTTTTTGCGGCAATGTCTGAACGTAATAAGGAATGAGTCCTACGGAATAAATTTACGGTCGGCCAGGAAAGGTATTCAACCTTGCTCAAGGTGGTAGTTAAAATGAGTGAACGCTCTCTCTGTGTTTGTTCCTCCCCATGTATTCCATCCCCCACCCCTCCTCCCGCCTTTTTTTACCACATCTTGGTTTTTATCTGACACCAGCTGCGAAAAAACTGATTGCCGGCCGGTCAGAGTCGTGGTGGTTGCAACTCAGGGGGACACATCTGTATTGGATAGTGTTAGGAACCCAGCTGTGCTGGTGTTGATGTATTGCCCGCTGATTTACAATTGATATGCTCTTCTATTCTCAGAGCAGACACGGCACACTGCGCGCCTATTCTCAGAGCAGGCGAGGCACGCTGTGCAATGATGAAGACATGTCTGTTACTGTTGGTATGCGGGAAAAACACTGAAATTATTAATAATCAGACCTAGTCATATTTGCTGACATTGGTCGTCTGTGCTGTGTCTACCAGATGTACAATCTCACTCACTCATTTTCAGAGCAAAGGTAGCACATTCACATTAATTCTCAGAGCAGACAATTATTGCACAAGTATTGTACCCTTGAGATACACATAGTATGTCATAGTCAGTACTAGGGATGTGCACGAATATTCGAAGGTTCGAATATTCGTTTTCCTTTCGAATTTAGAATAGTCCTGTCGAATAAAAAAAATCCAGCCAGTAAAAAAAATCTGTGTTTGCCTCCCTTGCAGTGTTAAGTGACAAATGAAAAGTAGGCTACTGCAGGGCTACATTAAATTAACCTAGTAGCTCCCCTGTATTCTAATTTCTCTGGTAGGTCTAGATACGATGCTCATCTTTCATTTCCAACACTTAACGGCCCGTTCCCACTTTGCCGGCGAGCGCGTTGACGCCGACGCCTTCAATTCATTTTCAATGGAAAGCGGCGACGCCCTCGCAAAGGCTTCTGGGATACGCGGCGCGGCTACTTTGACAGTTGACGCGCGTCAAAAAAGTTGAGCGAGCTTCTACTTTATGCTAATTACTCGCGGCCAACGCGGAGCGTTATGCAATGATTGTTGAGTACATGCGGAATTCCCATGAAACCAAGGGCTATGTTTTGCTGCTTAAAAGTAGTTTTATGACTGATTATCATACATTTTAATGTAAGATTCATACACTACAAGAAACTATGAAGTGCAACGTCTTTGTGCTTATGTTCAAAGGATTATGTACATTTTGACGACATTCAAAACTACGTGATGGCTATGAAATGTGTGAAGTAAACACATGTCCACAGTAAGGTAAGGGCAGACTTTGATGTTACTATCGCTGGTTAGCTTGCTTAATCAATATAAACGTGTAGGAAGACAGAAAGAGATATTCCTGTTCAGTGTACTCTGTCACGCCCCTGCATGTGCTCCGACAAGAAGCATTCAGTCAAAAAAGTGAGGTGCGTCGCGTTTATGAGCGTCAAATGGCCGTCAAAGTGGGAACGGGCCGTAAGGCGAGTGTGTCTGAAAGCGTCCCGCCCCCGCCGACACGACACACACAGCCAGGGAGAAGCCACGCATCTCGTGCATTTCAGGAATGGGCATTGGGCATTCATAAATAAATCGCTGACACTGTAAATCTGCTATTGGTGATGGTTTTTTAAACATGGACTGTCATCTGTAACTGTTCGGGAATAATGTCACATCAATTTGCGTCTGATTTGACCAGCGTAAACTTCTGCAAGGTAAGCTACTTGTAGCTGTTAGCCAACGTCAGTGTCAACAATGGCAGGTTATTTCAATACAGGTATCTCTAAAACGCTAATAATCAGGGCTCTAAATTAACACACGCCAACACGCCAAACACGGGTGAAAATTCATTTTGGCTAGTAGAAAAAAATACCTACCCGCCAATTTGGCTAGTAGCGCCCGAGTACAGTAACTTATGAATGGTAAACCGCTGCTCTGATGAACGTTATACGGCGAGATTTCCTACATTACCCATGGACACTAGCGTCACGAGGTAGCCTCCCACCGTGGGCTTTCCAGTGCATCGAGCGTCAAACTCAATGCTGTTGCGCGCGCCAGGATTGAAAACATTTCAGACGACCAGCCTTCTGTCAGCTAAGCTGCGCGCCGCTCACACTATTCTCACAGGCAGCTCTCCTCCTATGCTCTCGTCGCTTTCGCTACAACCTTTTTAACGTCACTACTGCTATTATTACTATATGAACCTTGCTGTAACAGGCTGCATTTTTTAAGCAGCGAGACCCTGACCGTTTCAATAACAGGACTTACGCAGATTATGCATAGCGCTACTTCTGTTGTGTAGACGTTTTGTGCGAGTGATGAGAATGTGGCGGGGGTTAGAGCAAGGTTCTGTGTGTTGGTGGATGCTAGTAGTAATTGTAAATAGTGACGTTAAAAATGAGTGGTTGTGGAACGAAATAGCGACCAGGGCAGAGGAGGAGAGCCGACTGTCAGAGTAGTGTGACCGTAGCTGTCAGTTCAGTTGTCTTCTGAAATGTTCAGAGTCCTGGCGCAACTAAGTTGGAAAGCCCACGCCATCGAAAAGAAAAAAAGCAACCAACGACGAAGCTGTGGAAGTAACAAAGGAAGCGAAGATTCCCGAGATATTATTTACTTTTAATTAAACTAGGCTTCTTGTCATTTTGTTGCGCATGGTAGAGAAGAGCTCCTCCTCTCTCGCTGTGTGCTTGGTTACTGTAGGCCTATGTTAAAGGTCTGTTATGTGAGTGGCTTGTGTGATGTGATTCAGCTGCTTTCAGAGGAATTGAACAAAAACTAATCAAATTAATTAGGCCTAAGTAACGAAAGTAAAAAATAAAGTAGAAGGTAAAAAATAATGAAAAAATATATAGCCTATAATATGCTTATTTTGTAGGCATATAGCCTATGCAGGCCTATAGTGTATCTGTGTTGTAGAAACAGTTGGACAAAATGACCATTTAATTAGAAAAAAAAACTAGCCTAATGCATAGTTTATTTTGGCGAGATAAAAAAAAAATGGCTAGTTGAACTTCTGTTTGGCTGGTAAGAAAAAATGTCCACTAGCCAAATTGGCTGGTGGTGGAAAAAGTTAATTTAGAGCCCTGCTAATAATGATAAGCTAACAAACAAAGTAAGCTAGCTGAGTACTCTTCGCTGAGGCGATTTTATTTGGCTCACTACACTATAATCTGCAACTATTTGGGGGTCGTTTCATATGGCGTTGCTTCGGATTTGTGAAACAAACTTTGTAAAAGCCACCCCTGTAGCCGTGTGAATCGCGATACTGTCTGTCAACAATGTCAACAATAGTTCTAATGCAGCCCAACTAGCGAACAACTGTTCAGTGTGGATTACTTTGCCGTGCCACGAGAATGGAAGGAGGGGAAGGGAATTATACATATTCCTCGTCACGGACGCACAGACCTCTTCCAGTGAACGTGCTGCTGGACGTTCAGAGGTGTACACTCGACAGCATTTTCTAGCTATTGCTCCCCCCTGGTGCTGTAGATGGAAGGCCACTGTAAATAAGTATTGAACTCTTTATGATACGTCGGCAGATTTAAAGCTACATGTTTCAAGGGATGACGGTGGGAGTCCCTCAGTCAGCAAACGCACGTCTTTTTTTTTTTTTTTTTTCGAATTTCGAATAACATTCGAATAGTGGCCATCGAATTTCGAATAGTGTTTTTGGCAGAAATGCACATCCCTAGTCAGTACACAATCAGTATGAGGATGAAGACATACAGTACATCACGTTTTTTGACATTGTGCTTTTGCCGTAACTGTGCCACCTCAAATATTTACAGCAGTTTAGATGTAAATATCTATCATAGAACCATGTCTATCCATTTTTGTCTAGTCTGCATTGCATCCACCGTTTTTTTCTTAATCTATTAGGTTGTCACATGCCACATTGCAATGGCACTACACAACTACAAACTAAAAGTCATAGCGATTTATTATTACATGTTAAACACAGTATTGCAATAATATGGATTTTCATTTTCAACATAATAATTCCCTAACTGAAATACAACACACAAGCATCATAAACCAGTCACATTTATCATAAACGATTCAACATAGAATATTGTTAATCCGCATCCTAGTATGCCTTCTTCCTTTGTTTCTGCAGACTGTGGACATTGATTCTAAAAATATCTTAGCACCAGACTGTTCTAGTAGTAATAAAGTGAAACTAGTTTGTGCTTTTTCAGACCTCTGTGAAACTAAGGGTTGTGCAAACCCCCCCAACATGTGACATAAATAAAGCTAATTTAATAACCCAAACTAAATCCTTGCACAAGACAGCAGTTTAAGATTCTCTAACCAAGGAGACCCTACTCTGCGGGCGGTCTACAACTATTGACTGCACATGTATGGACTGCACATTGCACATGTATGAATATACTGCTTTTCTAGTTTTATGTATACGATAAATAATGATTTTGTTCAGAAACATAAAGCCTTTCCGGTTTTTGCGCTTGTTGACTCCACAGCTAGCATGGGTAGGCTTTGACATCCTCCTGCTTTAGTCCATTTGCCAACTGCTAACGCCATCTTACAGGTTTTTAGTTGTGTGCACTACACAAAAACTATATCGGCTTGTAGCTCATAATGGGTAGCTCCGTCAGTCAATCAGTTGTTCTTCTTGCTGTTTTGAGGAGCTGCATGTGACATTGGTCTGTTTTTCAGCTCAGTCCTGGAAACCATTGGATGACTGAACTTGCTGCATGGTCTGATGCTTTGTGCGAGAGGTCAGGGCCAGCCAGCCCTGCAATCAGATTAGGATGACTGTATGATTCAAGGCACTAACCCAACCCTCCTAACCATCATCCACACCCAATGGAGATAATACCATACATGAATGAAGCCATGCATCTGTCATGAGACTTTTTTTCTTTGATTGTAGGGTTATACTGACAGAGAGTATGTAACCTCTTTGAATTCGACATCACCCGGAACCAAAGGTCAAACTGACTGTCAGAAACAGTTTTAGCTTTTTCTTTAAATATTTGTCTGTACACCGTACACTAACATGTCAGCTACGTATTTTGATTGATAACAGGGAGGAACAGAACAACAGAAATACAAATTGTCTGATATTTCTGAATACAGATTGTGCTTTGCAAACAAATCCCACAAGTAACATTCACTAAATATAGTTTATGCTTGTATGTTACCAGCAGGATAGACCTCTTGTGTATTTGGGAAGGTAAGGCTAGACCTTCCAAATATGGCCTGGTGCTGTGTTAACTGGGCTAATTTGAATCAATATCTGATTGGAAACAAACAGGGAAAGGGATCTAATCTCTTTGTCATTTACAACAGATTGTGGCCAGTGTGTACTCTAAAATGCATTGCTGTCCCAACATTGTTTAAATGTAGCCTTTGAGTTGAAGTATTGAAACAAGAAATAGATCCTCAATCTCCAAAAAGCATTGCATTTGTTGTAAGAGTGGACAGACAGGTGTATTTAAAGTCACTACTTAATAACATCACTTGTTTGGCTAAGCAGTAAGGAAAAAAACAGAGCATAAAAATCTAGGATATAGAGGTTTGCTTGAACCATAACCTGCCATTCTGTGAAAGAGATGGTGGGTCTCTTTTGATCAGAACTTGGTCTTATTCCAAAGAACCAGGTATAGCAGTTCTTTGGGAATCAGAACTTGGTATGATTCTGAGAACTAGGATTTAGTGGTTCCCTTTGGACTAGAACTTGCTTTGATTCCGAAGACTCACTTTTGGCCTGAATTTAGTATGATCATGAAGAATCCGAATATAGTGGTTCTTTTGTATGCTCCAGAAAAAGACCCACTTCTTACACAAAGACGGAGGTCCTCTTTGGGCTAGAGCTTGGTTTGATTCTGGACCTGATTCCTGTCCTTATCTCCAAACTCTCCATGACTGGTGAGGGCAGAGTCCATTTTGGTTCTCTTTTGATTAGAACTTGGTCTGATTTCAAAGAAGCATTTATAGTAGTTCTCTTTGAATCTGAAGATTCCGAGTAGTGATTCTCTTTGGACCAGACCTCGATCTGATCCCGAAGAATCTCTTTGAACCAGAATGTGGTCTGATTCTGGACCTGGTTCCTGTTCTTATCTACAGGCTCCTTGGCCAGTTAGGACAGAGTCCATTTTTAGAGTCCTGTCTCTGTGGGAATAGCCTTATAGTGCTCTGATTTAAATTCCTCGAGCCGAAGGAAGAGGGAAAATAGAGGCTGTAGTAATCTACTCTAGCCAACCCGACTGACAGAAAGACTGGCATGATGTAATGGTCGGCAACCCCCCAACAGGTTCAAGCTCTCCATTTTATATAGAGTAGGAGCCCGCCGGTTTGATCTTTGATCCGTGTGTGTGTGTGTGTGTGTCTGTGTCTGTGTCTGTGTCTGTGTCTGTGTCTGTGTCTGTGTCTGTGTCTGTGTCTGTGTGTCTGTGTACATGCACACATGTGTGTGTGTGTGTGTGTGTGTGTGTGTGTGTGTGTGTGTGTGTGTGTGTGTGTGTGTGTGTGTGGGTGTGTGGGTGTGTGTCTGTCTGTCTGTGTTAGGGATGGCACAAACCGCACCGAAAACCGAAACCGTACAATTCACACACATACCGAACCGAACCGTGCAATCCATTGCAAACCGCAATTCATGTACTGCCCAGAAAAATATGTAAAACAGAGATTCTAGGAGTATCTTATCCAGTCTCTCTGATTAAAACATTTGCGTATAAGACCAAATCAGAGGATGACACAATTAAAATCACACCATTTTCACATTATAAGCCTATACAAACCATATGTAGGATATTTAGTGATAAGTCCGATTCTATTAGCCAGTGCACCATTTATCATGAACTAAAAAAAAAGAACCGTAGAGAACCGAAAACCGTGACCTTGACACCGCAATATGAACCGAACCGTGAATTTTGTGAACCGTACCACCCCTAGTCTGTCTGGATGGATGGATGGCTGTCTGTCTGTCTGTCTGTCTGTCTGTCTGTCTGGGATAGCTGTCTGACTAGCTTGGCGGATTATGTGTGTTTTTGTATACGGTATGTGTATCCATTTACAAAAACTCCCCTGACACACATGAACGCACACACACACACTCTCTCTCTCTCTCTCTCTCTCTCTCTCTCTCTCTCTCTCTCTCTCTCTCTCTCTCTCTCTCTCTCTCTCTCTCTCTCTTCCTTTGTCATCATCTTGAGGTGGAGGTCACACAGATTCACGCAGCGTTGCGGAAGAGATTGAAGATTGGAGCACAGGGGGAAAATCCCTGCACATCCAGCTTTTCTAACATGCACACAATCTGTGCACCGCCACAGCCACTAATAATGGGAAGAGAGACTCTCAGTGCTCCTCAACACCAGCCTACCGACTCCCAATAAATGTATGCTGCTCTGATTAGAATGAAAACACTGATGTGCCATGCCCCGCGCTTTTAATCAGCCTCCCAATATTGCAGTGAGAAACCTAATGGGACTTTACAGAACAGGGAGGCTGTTTTTGTCTTCTTCCGCTTTCCTCTTCCTTTATTTTATTTTATTTTATTTATTTATTTATTTAGAGCTACTGCAGTGTGTAGTGTAGTGTAGTGTAGTGTAGTCGCAGGCCGAGGGGGGTTGCATCACATGGGACCAGTAGAAAGGGCACCATGATGAAACAGGGAGAAATCCAACTGCTTTACATGCTGCAGCAGAGTGACAGTGCAAACGCTCTACTCTCTTTCTCTCTCTCTCTCTCTCTCTCTCTCTCTCTCTCTCTCTCTCGCGTGCGTTTTCTCCTCACTCCCTCTTTCTCGCACACACATACATTCTCACTCTCTCTCGTTCTCTCTCTCTTTCTCTCTCTCTCTCTCTCTCTCTCTCTCTCGCGCTCTTTCCCTCCCCCTCTCTCCTCTCCCTCTTTCTCGCACACATACACATTATCTCTCTCTCTCTCTCTCTCTCTCTCTCTCTCTCTCTCTTTCTCTATCTCTCTCTCTCTCTCTCTCTCCCGGTAGCACAGACCCACAGCAGCTTAGGATAAGAGGCGAGCTGGGTTTTTTAAAGCCCTGCGTCAAAGATATTCCCATGCCCCGAGAGAGAGACGAGGGGAGTGAGGAATTCATCTATAAATAATTGATGACTATTGATAAGAGAAACACCATGAATGTAATCCACAAGAGAATTGGGGAAAAAACAAACCAACTGGGGAAAAAAGCCAAATACTTGGCATGCACATTTAAATTTCCAACGCAACTTTTTACTTTTTATTTGATTTTCAGTACATCAAGTTTGAACAAGCTAGAATGTTTTTTTTTAATTAAGTGATGAAACTGATTCATAAATCTATTAATTGATCTATTAATGATAGGCCACTTCCCACAATTATTTATTTACCATGGTTTGTTTTTTTGCATTACATTTATTTACCATTTTGATTGTTTGTGTATTTATATCTCTGTAAGCCTGTCACTGGGCCTCTGGCAGCCTTGGGAAACCAAGCCCTTTGCTCTGTGCTATATATTGGCCATAGAAGCTTTGGCTAGACAGTAAAAAAAATGTAGTCTGTACAATACTTAGTGAGTACTCTGGGACCAAATGATCTAGAGGTTGTTAAATTGACGCCTTAAGAATTGAATAACACTGCAAAATTGTCTGTGTATGTAAAGAAAATAATTTGCTTCTTAAAGGTATGGTGTCAGCTATTAATACACCATACACCCACCATTGCGCCATAATTCAATTGTGGTGAATCAACTTGAGGTCATTACTCTGAACTCTGCCTCTGTTCGCTGATTGGTCTTGTAAAGATACAGTGTTAGTCAAAGTTGTCAGATGAATCAAACCCTAGACTGGCCTCTCAAATATTAATATTATGGTGGTTTATCGGTAAAGCATGACTGACGGGGAAAAACAGTTAGGCCTAAGCCAGCTTGTCAAACCCAGAGTACCATTCTATGAACAAACTAATCGGATCATACCACATGTGGGCATGTTAATAAAGGCAACTGAGTCTCCCCTTGCCACCATCCTCATCCCATGCTCCATACGTGTCTCTTCTTCCTAGGTGTTCCCACTCCTAGCCCAGAAAAAAGACACCATCTTGATCAAATATGTCACATAAATCTAAAACGGCTTGCAAAATTATCAGTTATCAAAATATCCTGAATATCCCTGAATTTCCCCCGAGATCAACAAAGTGTACTCTACTACTCTTATCATCCCCATCACCATAACTCCATTCTCCATATGTGTCTGTCCGCAGGTGTTACCCAGGCCAGGCAACAGTTTTAGGTTTGGCGGCCGGTTTTGCATTGACCTAGGCGCCTGGAGCGACATAGACGCAGCTTTCAGGCTCATGAGATTTTATATTTTTTTCATTAAAAATGTTAGCACTGAATGAACACATTCTAGTGCCAAAGGAGGGTCTTAGCTTTTAAATGCAACTAATTTCATGTTTTTTGTGCTTCGTAGGCTGAGAAATTTAGGTTTTTATAGACTGAGGGCACCTTTTCCCACAAAGGGCTTAGGCATTTAGCAGTCGTTTTTTTGCAGGTGCCTTACAGTAGGCTAAAATGAGTTGAACACTTACAGTGCTTAGGCTTAATGTCATGTACCGGTTTTGGGTCACAGTATAAACATGGCTAATCATCATCGCTATCACCCTGACCGCATTCCCTGTGTGCGTACGTGTGTCTATATCCGCAGGTATGTCCACTTTTAAGCCCAGAGATGCTCTAATCAGGACATAATCCTCACCGTCACCTTGATCTCTTTCTCCTTCTGCGTCTCTCTCCTCCACAGGTGTGCCCACTCCTAGCCCGGAGATCCTGCGGCACACGCTGAACGTGCTGGTGCGCGAGCGCAAGATCTACCCCAGCCCTGAGGGCTACTTCATCGTGACGCCGCAGACCTACTTCATCACGCCCTCGCTCATCCGCAGCAGCAGCAAGTGGTACCACCTGGACGAGCGGATCCCCGAGCACTTGCAGCAGCAGCAGCAGCAGCTCCTGCAGCAGCTGCAGATCCCCCAGCTGCAGCAACAGCAGCATCCGCAGGTGCAACAGCTGCAACAACAACAGCAGCAGCAGCAGCCTCAGCCGCTGCAGCCGGTGCCGTCGCCGCAGCAGTGCACGTCGCCGTACTCGGGCACCATGACGCCCTCGTCCTCGGGCTGCGTGCGGGAGCGCTCCTCGCACCACAAGAGCCAGCAGCACGGCGTGGGCATGCCCGTGGCTGAGGCCTACGTGATGGGCTACCGGGAAGAGGCGTCTGCGTCGTCCGGAGGGCACCATCACCACCACCACCAGCATCAGCACCACTCCAACTCCTCTACACTGCAGCGGCGGGCAGCCAAGGAGCAGCAGCAGCAGCACCGTGGGGATCCGCACCCCTCACCCCCCACGCACCACTCGCCCCAGGCCCTGCTGCCGCCCGGCTCCACCGACAAGAGCAAGAGCACCATCAGCTTCCCCTTCAAGCCCGAGACCATGGTGCACAAACACAAGGACAGCAGCAGCAGCAGCCAGGGTGGCGGAGGTATCTATGCTTGATGTTGAAGATCATTCTTCATTTTTGTAGTTTTTACCCCCAAGCACAGTTATACGCTTATAATAATAATAATAATAATAATTGTATTTGTATAGCACTGTGTCATACAAGGCATGTAACTCAAAGTGCTTAACAAATGGGAAAAAAACATTGTTAGAGATAGATTTAAAAGGAGAGGTATAGAGGAGAGGCAGAAAAAGCAGGAAGGCAGAGGAAGAAGAGATAAACAGAGAATGTAGAGTCATAAGGTCAACGTAGGTTAGGACCAGGATTCTTAGATGTGTAAGGTCCATAGTGGCTGGGCCTATCATAAGTCATAGATAGTCACACAGAGATTGGGCGCTCAGGTGCGGCCCCTGGTGGCATCAGGGGTGAGGAAAAACTCCCTTTCCCTTGATTCATAGTTTGTAAGGGGGAAAAAAAAGCTCAGTGAGGTCTGAGAAAAAAGACCCCCTATAGTCAGGAAGAAACCTCAGGCAGAGACCAGCGGCCACCTAGGGGAGCCCCCTGCCAGGGCTGGTTGCGAGTAGTAAGGGCGCTGCGGTAGCTGGGACACTATGACGCCTTGGCAGCTAGGAGTTGGCAAGGATGAAGAGGTGGGTCTTCAGCTGCTTCTTGAAGGAGTCGACGGAGGTGGCTGATCGGATCTCGATGGGGAGGGCGTTCCATCTCTTGGGCGCATAGCAGGCAAACGCGGCGTCGCCGATCTTCTTCTGCGGGGGGGTGGGGGTCCTTAGCAGCTTGGCATCAGTAGACCTGAGAGCTCGAGCAGGGGCATAAAAAGAGAGCATGTCTGAGATATAACTAGGGGCAAGTCCATTTAATGCTTTAAATACTGTGAGCAGAATCTTAAAGTCGATTCTGTATGAGACAGGTAACCAGTGCAGGTCTGCCAAGACAGGAGAGATGTGCTCTCTCATTCTGGTTCTTGTTAGGATTCTTGCCGCAGAATTTTGAATGAGTTGCAATTTGTCAATTAATTTTTTTGGGAGACCAGAGAAGAGAGCATTGCAGTAGTCTATCCTACTGGTGACAAAGGCATGAATAAGTTTCTCAGCGTCTTGTCGGGGGGCCAAGCCGCGCACTTTGTTGACATTTCTAAGATGGAAAAAAGCAGATTTTGTTATCTTGTTGATGTGAGGCTCAAAGCTCAAATCCGAGTCTATGACCACACCTAGGCTAGTAACCTTATCTTTAATGTGCATGCTTAGGTCACCTAGGCTTGAGTGGAGTTTTGCACGTTTTTTCTTAGGCCCAATGAGCAACACTTCAGTTTTATCCTCATTTAATTTTAGGAAGTTACTGTTCATCCAATCTGTGATGGCAGACATGCATTTAGTCAAGGCATGAATGGCAGTGGTTTGGCTAGGCTCGACAGAGATATATAGTTGAGTGTCATCGGCATAGCTATGAAAATCAACATTGTGTTCTCTGATGATGGAGCCCAGGGGCAACATATAGAGAGAGAAGAGGAGAGGGCCCAAGCAACTACCCTGAGCAACTCCAAAAGGCACATCATACTTGTTGGAGACGTATTCTCCGATGGTGACAAAAAACTGCCTTCCTGTAATATATGTTTTGAACCACTCTAAGACGTGACCGGACAAGCCTACCCAAGATTCAAGGAGGTCAATTAGTATGTTGTGGTCTATCGTGTCAAAGGCGGCACTGAGGTCGAGGAGGATAAGTGCTGAAACTTTGTTTGCGGCAGTGCTGAGCCTAAGATGTTCTTGGTCCTAAGCTTCTCTAGCATCTGCCTTTAAAGCGTCTCTGAAGTTATCAGGCAGCGACCATACTCGTCTGAGGAAAATATGCAGTTTTGGTCCCCATTAGCGTTAATGTAAATGAAAAATGCTTTGCACAGAGTACCGCCACTGTACTTATCTATCAGCTTTGATATTTTCTGAGGTGGGAGAGAGCATGACTGTAGATGGCGACAGGAAGTTTGGTGCTGTTTGGCAAATGTTAACTGACATTAAGGTGAATTGCTGTAAGTGCTTTCCTCCCATAGGTGCTAATGTGAATGTTTCCCCCATTTCCAAAGGGCCATGGCCTTGTGACCCAGAATACCCATCTATAATGATACTGTCTTTAAAAAAAAACATTTAGGATATTCTGTGAATATAGCGTAATTCTAATTATTACATGGCTCAACATCATTCTTTAGAATGCGCGGCTGACTTGATTGGGGCTCCCCAACTTTTGCACATCTGTTATATCTGAATAACAGACGTCGGTCTATAACAGACCGCTGTCACTGGCAACAGACAGAATGTGATGTCAGCTGATTTTGACACTTGGAAACCTACTGAACTGTGCAAAATTCAAAGTCTCTTGGCCATAATTGTTGTCATAATTATGATGAAATACAGCAGGAAGATATACTTTATATGAACTTTAATTTTTGGTAGTTCAATCACATGACAACTTCAAACAATCATACTGTCTGCATTTTAAGCAAACTTTCTACAAGCATCTAAGTTAGATGCGTGCAACAGAGAAGCATCTAACTTGCTAGATTCTGGTGCAGTTGGGTTAGGGAGAATACAGGAAAAGGGCATGTATGTACTCAACCTAAGATTAGCTACATATGTAATAAGCAGGATTACATTCAGCAAGGTCCCTTTCCCTTTCCCTTTCGTAGAATAGCACAGAGAGATCAAACCCTCCACTTCGCGTCGGGGTCCTGCATCTCTCTGTCGTGCGCCTTACATATAGACCCCTACATAAAGACATTATCTACATATACACTGTACGCTTCTGCTTTTTGTACTTTGTACTCTGTATTTAGCCGGACCGAAAGCTTGGCCATAAAAAAGAACAAAAAGAGGATTTGAGAGGGAAGGGTTAGCAAAGGGCCCGGGCTGGGAATCGAACCCGGGTCAGCCTCATGGCAGGCGAGCGCCCCACCGGTTGACCACGGCAGGGCCACAAAAAGAGGATTTAAGCGTGCAGACATTTTTCTTCTGTTCTTCTGTTTTTCTTTTCTGTAAATTAAATTGCATGTCATTCTGCTGTACTCTAACATGTGTAAAGTCAATAAAGTGAATCTAATCTAATGTAATGTAACCTGATGTAATCTAAGGTGGAGGGGTGCTCAGCGGCAGCAGTGAGAAGCAGTCCAAGAAGTTTGGGCTGAAGCTGTTCCGGCTAAGCTTCAAGAAGGACAAGGCCAAGCAGCTGGCGACCTTCTCGGCCCAGTTCCCGCCAGAGGAGTGGCCCCTGAGGGACGAGGAGACGCCCACCACGGTGCCGCGCGATGTGGAGATGGAGATCATACGCCGCATCAACCCCGACCTGACGGTGGAGAACCTGGCGCGTCACACCGCCGTCATGAAGGTATGAACTGCGATTGGCAAACTGGATTCAGAAGCTGTAATCCAGTGCCACACATTCCGGAAGACCTTGTTTTACCTTAACAGTTGCGGTAAATAGGCATTTGGAATATTTGGCACTGGATTCCAGCTTCTGTATCCAGGTTGGCCATCATGAATGTTGTAATGTGGTTCTATTGCTGAAGGTATGCTGCTTCATTCACATTCAGCTTTTTAATCTAGTGTTTGATATAAACTGTGTGTGAGTTTATGATAAGAATGACCATATTGAGACCTCCCATGCTGCGATGTTTATTTAGCTATTCTAGGGGTGCTTGTGCAGATGTGCTAGCGTTTCATATACTGTTCACTTGTACATTTTGTAATCTTTTAATCCTGTTTAGCTGCTTGTCTGTTTATGTACTTTGTTGTACACAATGTGCATTAGTTGGCTTGCCCCAGATGATATCTCACTCTCACTCTGTGTAGTGCCATTAATAATCCTCTGTTTGTCTTGCTGTCTGTCTGTCTGTCTACCTCTCTTCCTATTAGCGTCTGGAGGAGGAGAAGGCACAGCGCAGCAAGGCCAACTCCTCAGCGCAACAGAGTGGCCGCAGCAAGCGCAGCCGGAGCCACCGGAAGGCGCCGCAGAGCAAGCCCTCGCGCTCCCACAGCAAGCCGCGGGCGTCCCGGGGCAACCCGTCCGAGGGCTCCAACCTGGACCTGGCCGGCGACCGAGGAGGAGGCCTGAGCGAGTATCGGGACTACCGGGACTATCGCTTCTACAGCTCGTCGCTGGTGCGCTCACCTCGCGAGGCCATGTACTCCATGGAGCGCAACCGGGGCAAACACATGGTCCACAGCAACCCCAACATTGTGGAGTCACACTTCACTACGGCGCCCGAGTGGGACGTCTCGGGTGAGCTGGCCAAGCGGCGGACTGAGGTGCCCTTCCCCGAGCCCTCGCGGGCATCCAACCACCACTCCAAGGTGCACCGCAGCCACAGCCACACGCAGGAGCGCAAGTCGCGCAACGAACGCTCAGAGAAGGCCAAGGCCCGCTCCCGCTCCATGGATAACTCCAAGGGCCCACTGGGGGGGGCCTTTCTGGACACGCCGGAGGACTTTGAGTGCAGCCCCGAGGACGGAAGTCGTTACTACACTGACGATGGGACGCTACGGGCCTCGGCCCAGGCCGCCCACTTCTCCCGGGGCCTGCTCTCTGCTGCTAACGTGAGCCCGGACGTGTATGTGCCTGACATGGGGAGGGCAGCGGCGGCTGCGGCAATGGCGTCTTTGGAGAGCGAGGGCTTCTGCCAGCCCGCCGTGCAGCGGAGCAAGAGCCGCGACAGCCTGACGGCCTACAATGAGCTAAAGAGCGGTTCGCCAAAGTTGTCGGCCACCGAGGAGAGCTACTTCCAGTGTGGCACGCTGGCCGAGGGCATCCATCCTTCGGGACCCTCCTCCCTGCCGCATGACTTTGCCATGGTGGACGCCCTGCGCATGGGCATGCACTCGGAGCGCCAGACGCCCATTCTCGCCTCCCTCCATCCTGTGGATTACAAAGACGATGCCTCAAAGGGACAGGCTGGACTGTCCCTACAGGTGCCTACCACTCAGACCCTCGAGCCCTTACCCAATGGACGTTTCTCGCACCACCCCACCTCAGAATCCAGCAAGGGAGATAAAATGGCAGAGGCCTTTAACCAGGACATGCTGCTCAAGCCGCCCGAGTATGTAACAGAAGGCGGCTACCCTGAGCTTGGCACGCTTTGCATGAACGCCACCACACACGCCAAGCCGGCCACCGACGCCATTGGCGAGACGGGCCAAGAGCGGTTTGAGAAGCCGCGATCGGTGCCACCCTCGCCAGGTCGTGACCAGGCGGCGTGCGGTACCTCAGAACCCTCAGCCGCCGCCGCCAACGCTTCTTTCGACTACTACAACGTGTCGGACGATGATTCGGAGGAGGCATCTAGAAAGGCAGCCCGTGAGGAGAAGGCCATGGAGGAAGGAGGCACCATGCAGTGGCTCCTAGAGAGGGAGCGCGAACGCGACCTTCAGAGGAAGTTCGAGAAGAACCTGACCTTCCCCTCGGGCCCCAAGGAGAGTGAGAACGGCAGCAGCCAGAAATCGGCCCACTCCACGAGGCTCGATAGCATGGACAGTAGCAGCGTGACCGTGGACAGTGGATTTAATTCGCCACGGTAAGACACCAGTCCACCTCAGGTTTGGGGGAAAGGCCTGTTACATTACACATGGTACTACACCACTGATGGTTAAGGGCTGAGGTGGTTTTGTTTTATTCTGTGAATATGCAAACTTACAGTATGTAAGTATGTTGTGTGATGCTGCGTTTGATCCTCCTTTCCAAGACTCTTCCTATGACAGAGAATTCTACTGAAGAATTCAAGTGAAGTCATGTATGTTTGTTTGTGGCAATTGCCTGTCAGACAAAAGAAAAATAACTTTTAAACCTTCCAACCATGATTTAATTTTCTCACTAAACCACTACCTGATTTGTTTTTTGTGTGTTCTTGTGAATTTAAACATTTGAAGACCCTTTTTTTACAGTCGCTTTTATTTTTGATGCTATGTTCTTGGTTTGTTGTTAAGTATTTGTGTGATTTTGTTTGTTTTGTTATTGCAGACCAAGTCAAGAACCCTTTCATTGTGTTTACTCCATGGTCTGACTTAGGGTTGCATTGTTTGTTGGCGTGTTGAGAAAAAAAAACACAACAAAGGGATAAAAATCCACAATTTCAGATACTTTGTTTACTTTCCGTTTACTCTCTGGTTAGTCTGTTACACTCAGTTTTCAAAGCTGTGCTGTCATTGTGCACTACTGTATCAAAACATCACAGCCCTCCTATAGTACAGTCGGAGGTCGTCCACATATGCAATACACTATGCCTTACATAGCAGCACATTCTGTATGTAATCCTGGCGACCACACTAGACCATGCAACCCGAGATCAGTGCACCCCTTGTTCCTTGTACTCCCTCATCACCCCTTCATTGTGATACCACTGAACTGCAATGAATGTAGTGATGGTGACTCCCCTTCCTGTATTTGCTCCCTCCCCTACCAGCTGGTAGTCTTCTGTTTATATTTTGGGCAATCTCTTAAAGATGTTTTTTAATGGTTTTGTACTACACCTACAAACGGCATTGATGTTTAAAAATACTTGGAAGCATTGACTGAATCAATGTTAATTGGTAGTGAATACCAAGTCTGTGACAGGAAAAGTCTGTCCTCTTTTTTTGAAGGTGCACTGTGTAGGATGATGGCCAGAGTATGTATTGCATCTATGCTGCTCATTGAAACTGCGCTGCCTATTGCCAAATTGGATCTCTTCATAAACTAAATAATAAACTAATATTTACTAGTATGACGGAAGTATAGTATGTTTTGCAGCTAAAATGTGTATTTCTGGAAATTCAAAATGGCGAAAATGATAAAGATCCACCTTTTCATGTCTGAAAAGTGCAGTTTTCTCAGTCAAAATGAATACTTAGAGTTTGTTGATGGCCGTAATTATTCGTGAAAGATGTAAAAATTTTGAATGGGCAGCATGAATTCACGGAAATATTTTTTATGGAAATAAACTACTAAAAATATTGTACAGTGCACCTTTTAAGTTTCAGCAATTATAAGGTAGAGTGAGTCCAAATGTTTTCCAGTGTATGACCGGCACAAGGCTATCAACACACACCATGGCAATGGGTTAACCAACGTCCATTGGAGCCTAAGCTGACCCTCACTAATGCATTTTGGGTTCAGCTGTGGGTTCAACTGTGTTTACATAGAGGAGGGCATATTAGGGGGAAGTGACTATGGGTCAAACGATCCAAGGCATTGTGCAACTTCTCTCAGGTTAATTTGACTTGCAGCTGGGAGTGACTGTCTACATACACACACACACACACACACACACACACACACACACACACACACACACACACACACACACACACACACACACACACACACACACACACACACACACACACACACACACACACACACATACATGCACAGCCTGCATAAAACGTGCCAAAACCCTGTCTAACTTGATCAGTTTCATGCAGTCTTATTCATGTTCTCAGACAACTATGATTTGTTAGTTTCACAGCACCCAGCCTGAAATCCCACCGTACCCCCACCCTCAAGTGTTCATCTGTGTATTTTTAAGTTGCAAATTAAAGTATGTTTTTTCATAGTGTTTTACGTCATCTGTGTTGATCCCTGTGTTGTTTTGTCCTGAATTCATTGCTTTTCCCATCACTCTTTCCTTTCATATTCCCTCCCTTTTCTCTTCCCTTTGCACAATTAAACTCATAATTACATGTATGTCATTTGAAAGAAATACTGATGCAAATTCCGCTCCAGAACAATTACCATCACAACTATCATCAGGGTGGTCTTATTCCTGTGATCAGTTCACACCCTCTGCTCTCTGTAGGCTACAGTCACACTTAGGTCTCTTATGCAGACGATGAGTGTTAACCACATCGGGAAAAAAACTTGTCAGCACAATTAATTCATCACATCTTCTTGACAAGTTTTGTGAATTTGCAAGGATTTGCAAGACCTTGAATCACTTTGCTCAGTCTGAAAGTTGACATTGAGCCAAGTTTAAAGACTTGTTTGAATTTCACACGAGACGTGAAGACTTTGCAAGCTGTTATATTTCAGGGAATTATACTAGTTGACAGCTTTTCAACACCTCATTTATTGGGAAGATTCGTGTCTCCAGTTTGAAATTGTCTGGCTGACTTGTCTGTGCTTTCTTCTATTCTGTGTTGAACAGGAGAAGATCATGACTAAACCCAGATGAGCATTTAAACACGTTTCATCTTTGACATCACTGTAATTTTACCTTCTCGTAAGAAGGCAACTGGAATTAGCTGGGTCTCTTCCATCCAAATTAACAGTCTGATTTTGCAATGACACACAGGCCACATATAATCAGACACTAGTTTCAGTAATTGCCTAACAGTAATAGCGTTGAACACAATTATACTATTCATTGCAAGTATTTTAATGTCAATCTGCACATGTAACATACTGATGCTGACAGCCTATAATGTTCCACACAATCAGTTGACTGGAGAGCATTTGATTAAATTACCTCATTAAACGATTGGACAGACGTATATGATTTCACACATGACGTGCACACATTGCCAGCTGGGACTTTTCAAAGTGAATTTTAACACAGCACAGCTTGTCCCTGCATTTTGGATGGAGAAATGTTGATGATTCGTCCCTTAAATCCACCATGGGTGACTGCTTTGCTCTGTCATTGCTGATCGATTGACTGTTTTTGTTTGATCATCAACCCTTTTCCAGAATCCAACAGCACATTGCTTAACTACTGGCCCATATTAACTTCAGTCAACAGCGAAATATGGCAGTAAATTTAGTCAAGCCCAAATCATGCTCCAATATGCAGTAATGGTGCGGGAATGTGTTGAGAATGTGTGTGCCACTCTGCTTAGTAGGTCTGGATCTTATTTGGAATTGTCATCAACAGATCATTGATATTCCGAGACCAGACATGTGCCTTTGTTTTATCATTGTTGGCCTCATATTAGTTTAGAGACGTCTGCATTTTTTTGTTTTTGAATATGGAAAATTGCAATACAGTTAAGGCTATGCATGACAGCAAGTGTAAAGTTTACTAAACTGCTTGAGCAATGTGAAACTCTCTTAAAGGTGCACTGTGTAAGTTGGTGTCCAAAGTAGGTATGGCAACTATGCTGCTCATTGAAACTGTGCTGCCTAATGTCAAATTTGATCTTTTCATGAATATTAACAGAGTAATAAGCTAATATTTACTAGTATGACCAAAGTACACTAAGTTTTGCAGCTAAAAATGCCTATTTCTGGACATTCAAAATGGTGGCCCATGGAGAAGACCCCTCTCTTTATGAATAAAAAGTGCAATTTTCCCAGTCATAATGAATACTTAGAATTTGATGGTGTTGGTAAGTGTTTGTTTAAAAAAAAAAAAAAAAAGGTAACATTTCTGAATGGGCAGCATGAATTCTGGAAATTAACTACAAAAGATATCACACAGTGCACCTTAAACATTTAACCCCGCATCAATCCAACATCCAGTCATTTCTCTCATCTTTTTCACTTAACAGTTGTGTAGCCCACTCTTTCCCCCTGTCATTTTATGTCTCCTTTCATTTCCCTCCTCCACTCCCACAGGAGTCTTCTGGAGAGCTGGGATTGTGTGTCTGTCTGTCTGTCTGTGTGTGTGTGGGTGTGTGTGTGTGTGTGGGGTTTTTTCTTTTTTTGGGGGGGTGGGGGGGTGGGTTCAAGCCTGGATGGTGTCCTAATTTCCCTGAACAGGAACCATATGAGAGCAATCAGCCTCTGCCTCTAATTTGCCCTGTCGCGGTTCCCCTGTGAACACAATAAAGTTTATTTACAATCTGACATCTTTCTTAAAATAAGTCTGCTTCCTCCCCCTGTTGGCAAGCTGGATCCATTAGTTTGTACTCCAGTGCCACATATTCCAAATGATTTGGTTTTACCTGTCCAATTCAACCAGCACATCATTCAGTCATGCCAAACAATAGGTCTTTGGAACATAACTAATGAATACAGCTTGGCCATCGTTGTCTGTCTCACACTCTTCCTCTACTTCTCTCTCTCTTTGTCTCTTATGTCTTTCTCTGTCTTTCTTTTTTGTTGTTCCTTTGCTCAGCACGCGAGAGAGCCTGGCCTCCAACACCTCGAGCAACGTGGACAGCAACCGGCGGCAGAACCTGGCCCTGAGCCCCCGCCACTCCAGCGGCAACCCCCCACCATACCCCTACCGACACCCCCCGGATGCTCCCCAAAACACTAACACTAGGACTACTGAAAGGACACAAAAAGCCTCTATCACAAGTGTATAATCTCCCGCCACCCCAACACAAGCTCAAGCCCAGTGTATGTAGGATGTAAGAAGACCTGGGTGGAGGTGGAATGGCTTCCCTCCTCCTCATTATCATGATCATCATACTCCATCTTACCACTTAACACCCCACAAACGACTCTTCTCAAGCTGCCCCCATGTCAAAGTTGGAAAAGAAAGAAAGAAAAAAAAATACCAGCAACAGCCTGTGTTCACCACACAGCTTCTTACGTGGGTGCTTTTTAACGACATAAAAAAACACACAAACATTGTATACACTCATATTTAAAAAGAAATACAACACAATAAGATTTGTATGGGAATCATCTGACTTTAAAAAGAAAAGAAAAGAAAAATAAAGAACAAGCCCTTTGTGAGCCACCATGCACGGCCTATTATAATCTACGGGTAAAAATCTCCACTAACTTAGCCAAGTCCATTTTGGTTTCTCTCTCTCTCTCTCTCTCTCTCTCTCTCTCTCTCTCTCTCTCTCTCTCTCTCTCTCTCTCTCTCTCTCTGTGGTGTATTTGGCATCGACTGTCTCAAGTCTCTCTTTAATTGTTATCATTATTATTATTATTATTTTGTCCCCAGCAATCAATGGGTTGAAAGTCTGCAAGTTTCTTTTCACTCAGGTCAGACGTAGTCTCTCTCTCTCTCTCTCTCTCTCTCTCTCTCTCTCTCTCTCTCTCTCTCTCTCTCTCTCTCTCTCTCTCTCTCTCTCTCTCTCTCTCTCTCTCCTCTCTCTCTCTCTCTCTCTCTCTCTCTCTCTCTCTCTCTCACACACACACACACACACACACACACACACACACACACACCTCCAGATGTGTAGAGTCATCATCTGCACACATGCTGGAGGTGGTCTTTCTCCCATCCCCCTTTTGCCTGCTGCCATGGCTGACCCCATACAGATGTGTTGGGGTTCATTATTGTTTCTTTTTGCTTCAAACGCCAATCGTTGAGGCCGTTTTGCTGGTAACAGTACTGCTGCTGCTGCTGCTGTGGTCTATGTGGTTGAAAGAAAGTAATTTCTGAGGACTTTGTAACTGTATGTTTACATTTTTATGATTAATTAACTTATTTATTTTGTTTGTTAGTCACAAATGAATACCACACAATCTCAATAGCTGTATGTAAATATTTCATTGAAGTCATTGTGGTGACTTGAAAGACCCCAAAATGTATACTTAATAACACAATTATTTTGTGTCTCTTAAAAAAATGGATAATCATTATTTCTCTCAATTGATATATGATCATAATTATTTGAATCACCTTGTGTGTATAATTGTTCTTTTTTCACTGCTGTCACCTTCTAAATCCCAGTACCATAGTGTACTAGACGTTGTTTTTGCAAAGAAAAGAAAGTCAGTTCATGTAAAAATGGTTGACTTTCTAAAAGAGGTAAAGGTCTGCAATCCATCTAAGGTATCCCCTCCATGAGTTGTGTAACGTGTATTTTCAACATGCCAGTAGACCATCTCACGTTGAAGCATGGAGAGATATCTTTGATTAGTAAGCTCACCAAGTATTTACCTCATCAGACTTAAAGTATAAACACACTTGAAATTTTTGATACAGTGCCCTTCCGGTGCTAAAAATCCAATAAACTTTTTTTGCTCCCTTTGGAAAACTTCACTTCCAGTTAAAGAAAAAAAATCCTGATAACTTTGTTCTCCCCTTTTTTTTTGGAATTATTATTTGACATTTGAATTTGCATGTTTGGATCTGAGCTCAGAAATCTCGCTGAGCAGCGACATCGGACCTACACTGACTACTGCACACAAATCTACCTCCTTAAATGTGTACGATGGCAAAGATAGCCAACAGTGTTGGTTTCTTTTTCCGGTCAAACAACAAAAAAATTCACTTGTCAGCCAGTTATCCTCTGAATGTGACAGATTCACAAATGGACCTTTATATAAGAGAAGAAGAAGGAGATTAAGGAGAAGAAGGAGAAGAAATGAAATCAGCTCACTAGTCATGTTAAGTGCTATTGTTTCCTGTTGTAATCCTCACACAAGTAGTGATAGATTAAACTATCAGGCTATTAAAAAGGGTTGTTGTGTGACACCCTTTTAAATCTTCATGTTGCGGTCGGACACTTCAAAATCTTTTTATGTGGATAGGGGATTTCCATGCATACTTCTTCTTGGATGGATGTTTCTTCAAAGATAAAAAAATATGACATTGTAAATTATATTATAGAAAAGGACACATTTCCATTTTGCGAGCAACATTTCTGTCCTCTGTCCTGTAGTTTTCCTGTCATCAAATTAAAAAAAACTTTAGGGAGTGCAAAATATAGCTTTTAACTGTTTGTTCATGCAGTTTCCACTATATACATATGTATACAAATGCATTTACAGTAACTCTCTCAAACAGAATTGTTTTGTTGCCAGGATTGCCTTGTAACACATTTGCACTAAAAAGACCTGGCCCTCTGGTATATATTAAAACACACATACAAATCCATCCAAGAAGGATGTCCTGTTCTTACTGAAAAGTGTTTCATAAGGAATAGCTCACAGACTGTCAATGGAACGTCTTCCCTCAACGTTAACGGATTTCTAATACTGCTCAGCAAAACATGGTGTCATGATGTTTCTCTGTCATGCTTAGTATATTAAAAAGTTAAAAAGAGGGATTTTTGTAATGTCTATAATATTCCAAGTCCCTATTTGTGTAGTTTTGGTGTTTACTGTAATAGTGTAAACAGTTATGATCTACCCTCAGGGGTCTGGTGTTACTTTTTAAAACAATAAAAAATAACATGTTTGATTACACCTTAAACATTCTGGTGTTCATGATGAATGATTGCTTTAATAGGTCCAATCATTAAGTGGGCTTGCAGAGCAAGGCCCGATTCTAGTAATCCCTAAGTACAGTTTATTATTATGCTTGCTTGATTCTCTTGTGCAGGGCAGTAAAAATAGAAAATGGTCTCCTCCTAGGCCTTTCGAGATAGAGACACCGTTCAAACCGTTCAAACGTTTTTGGCGATTTTGTGCAAGTTTGGGTCCCCATTGAAAACAATGGACGGAACCTTCGTGCCAGGCATTCCAGCCCTCTAGGGATCAGAGTGCAGGAAGCTTTTTTTGCTCATAAAACATCAACACTTTCACCTACAAGTTTAGTTGACGTGTTGTTAGCGAGCTCTATGAGATGTCTCCAGTCTGTGAACGTTTCATATCCCAACTCCCATTACTTTTTAAATGGCAGGTGTGTAAAAACGGCAGGGCTGGCCCCATTGTTTTTCCCATTGACTCTTGAAGTGCCTTGCTGAAGAGGTCAGCACATCTTCCACAAGAGGTCCATTTGTGACTGAACCGTTTAACCTATAAACTTCATTCAAAGACTGTTAGAAAGATCACATGTATGACTCCAATCTGTGCACAGGACATGTGCCAATTCTTTTTAGTTTTTTTAACAACAGCTATCTAAAGACCTAGAAACAGTTTTGGTTCGGCCCTCTGCCTTAGAGCACCATACTAACTGCCATACAGTCAATCAGAACAGGTGGAGCCAATATAGGGTTCCATCTCAACTGTCACTTTCTCTCAACATTCTATTCGTAATGAGCACCTGCAACTACAGTTCCATAGAAATATTAGTTCTATGCTACAGTTCTAGAAGTCTATTGTTCAGCTCTTCAATGGAATCTGATATTGTCTTGCTGGAATGTTTACAACAGCCAGCTGCTTCGCTCAATGGTGAAGGTGCTGGATTAGAGATATGGAGGTTGAGAGTTCAAATCCCACTCCGACCCATGTTGATTTTCAAAATTATATCATATGCAGTGTTCCTTCTTAGCCAACTTAAAATACCATGTATCTCATTCGGTATCAATGGAAAAGGTGCTGGATTACAGATATGGAGGTTGGGAGTTCGAATCCCACTCGGACCCATGTTGATTTTCAAAATTATATCATATGCAGTGTTCCTTAGCCAACTTAAAAACGCAGAGCCAAAAGGCAAGCCCGCTTCCAGCATTTTCTGTGAGAATGCAATCTAGTAGTGTCGGTCACGAACCGTTCGGCTCTAAGAGCCGGCTCTTTGAAGTGAACGACAGGAACCGGTTCTGCAATGGGAGCCGTTTTGGGATTTCTTTTTGGGAGCCGTTTCTGTTTTTTTGTTTGTTTTGTCCTTCTCTCCCCCTCACTCTCATTGTGTGTATCCTCTAAAAGTGCCAGTGGATAGAGCAGGTGTTACAGACACACTCACAGCGATCAGAAATGCATAGTATGTATTAATACCTTTTTAATTTACTTTGTATTTGGGTATGTTGGGTCATTATTAATGACTGACTATGATAAAAGTGTTGTTCATAAAGGCTTTTACACACCATACACTGCCCAAAGTACTTCACAATGTCAATAATGAAACAAAATGTAAAATAAAATTAAAACTTTTAATTTATTAATTATGTAAACATAGGCCTATATATATAGGGAGCCGTTTGAGAGCCGAAAGAGCCGGCTCTCCACAGTAAGAAGAGCCAATAGAACCGCATCTCAAAGAAGAGCCGAAAATCCCAATAATTCAGTGGTTCTTAACCTGGGGTGCGGGCACCCCCTGGGGGTGCGCCAGAGATTCCAGGGGGTGCACAGAATTTTGTTTGTGTAGAGGTTGTGACCAAAATTATACTTGCAAACATTATAATTAGGCCAAATTAAGTCCAAATTAAACAAGTGTTGGTTCCCATTTAAAGTCATTCAGGTAGGCCTACTGATTCATGTCTCAAGCAAGAATCATTGTAATTAATCACTCATTTACCATTTTTTAGTGCATATACACACGTAGAAGTTTGTGTTGGGGGTGCGCGGCGTGTCTTCGGCACAGGTAAGGGGGTGCGCTAAGAAAAAAAAGGTTAAGAACCACTTCTAGTTATTGACCTCTGCTGTCCCATTTCCTTGTTTTGAGTGGGCATATGACCAAGCATAGCCACTAGAGAGCGCTCTTGCAGCATGTAAAAAGCATAGGTCATAATCCATTGTGATTAATGTTTTATTGGGCAACGTTTAGAGTCACTACGAAGTTTAGCTGATTTGGAAGGCCTATCTTCATGTTTTCCATTTGGCCAACTGTAATGCACAGCACAATCAGAGAATGGATTTTAAAATGAATCAGCAGAGGTAGAGCAGATAGAGCATCTGCTTAATGTTTTAAAACGTGTGAAGACCGCGTCTTTGAAGAGTTAAAGTGAAATTACTTTGACCTTCAGCATGAAAGCCATTGTCAATGAGTGCAATGTGTTGATGGAGGAACTACCGAATAACCAATGGAAAGGCTGCTGTCAGTGAGCACGTACCTGATTGGATACGCACGGCGTCAGAGCATAACATGCCGCTTGTTCAGTGTCACTGGGACCCGCGTGTGTACTTGACGACCATCCAAAAGGTTAGTAAAGTTAAATGTCAAAAAGTATTTTCCCATCCATGTTAGATGTCTTAGTGGTGGCTGTTTTGTTTATGCAATAAGCCAACTGGTCACTGCAATGGTGAGGCACATGGATCACGTTTGAACACGTCAAACATGTATTGAAATTGAAAGTTTTGTCGCTTCTATCGGACGTGGTGATTTTTTTTTAATGTTGAAGTTGATGTTGACACCATCTCAGTTCTGTGGGTGGGATGGGCTGCTGCTGAAATCCAGACAGTTGTCAGAAAACGTTTTTCTGTGAACTTGGTGCTCAGTGACGGTCAACAGTGTGTTGGTATCAATGCAGTTATCCAAAATAACAGCATGCACGTTTCCTCTTTTGTCGCAGAAACAGAATTTGACCGCGTAAAGCTGAACAACGTTGTTGCATAGCACTGTCCATATTGCACTTAATCTGTGCACACACAAACTGTAAACATCCACTTTTTAAAATCTCTATTTTCTATGTGACGACGAGATCACATAGCGCCAACCAACTTCACGACAGATAATATCACTGACTGCTAATGTAATATCTGCACTACTAACCGTGTACGACAATGTTAAGTGAAAGTCATTGCATCTAGTACTAAATTACACTATGCCCCTCCTGAAATGGCCAGGTCTGTCACGTCAAGGTAGCATGTTGAATAGCAAGTGATGACTAAAGGGGAAACCAAACGTAGACAGCTTCAGGTATCAGCAGTGAAACCAGCAGCTCCACGGTACAGCGTCATGTCTTAAAAATAAAAACAGTAGAGGTACTTTTCAGTAGGCCTAGTTGGTGAGGCAGTACGCTAAAAGACACCAATCTTTGATATATCTGTCAGCCAACTCCAGTCACTTCTTAAATAGATCTCTGGGTTTACTTCTCTTGCAACAGTGTCTCAGTTGTGTAAGGATTTCCGATCAAAACCATAAAGGCACCAGCCAAGGACAAAACAAAGACCAAAGTCCGTGTCCTTGCTCTTCAGACAACTTATGTTGCTTAAGGCGTTTTCCTTTAATCGTGAATTCCCTGGAGTATGGGGGGGGGGGGGGGGGGGGGGGGGGGGGGGGGGGGGGGGGGGGGTGGGGGGGGGGGGGGGGGGGGGGGGAGGAGATCTGTTGCCCCTGCTTTTCACAATTCTTGCTACCACTTTTGGTACAAACTGTATTGTGTTAACTTGTCCAAAGGTGACCTGGGCCCTTTTATGACCCTGTGTTAGAGTCCAAGATGCTTGGTGTTGTCTAATCTGGGTGTAAGGTTGCAAAGCCTGAACCGTGCATTCCTTCTGAGCTTTACACTTTTTTTTTGACTTTTTAGTTTAACTCATCTTTGTTGTGGCCTTTGCAACACAGACTAAATAAATGTCTACCCATTCCATAAACTTCAATAACTAAGCTTAAGCCAGAATTGACTGTCAGAATGGGCTCAGTTAATACAGTCGCATTAGCATGGAGAACAGTCAACTCATTGCATTTACGTGTGGATCTTATTTTCTGAGGCACAACTAATCAATTTTTACATTGTGATCACAATTTGAACTGATATAGTTAGCAGATCAATTGTGCTGCTGCAATTAATTATGCTTTTTGCAATCCTTTCCCAGTAGTAAACATGATCATATTGATTAGTTTTGTTTTTGCCACACTCCCTAATGTCTTGCAGTAAAGCTTGTCAGAAGTAGATTATCTTGCATTTCAAAAACATTGAATTAAGTCACTGAGAGGCCACAACTAGAGTTGACCCCAAATTGGTTCTAATGTAGTACAACAGGGTGCAGAGATGTGAAGCTTCAAGCTTGTAGCTATTTAGTGGGCAGGATTGTGAAAAAAAAATCAATACTGTCAGAGAATGTGAAAGTATGACGAAACCCATATCGTAAAGCTATCTCTGTTTATCTATAGGGACCATTAGATACATTAACAGGTCAGCGGCGGTTGGGCTTTGATACGACAAAGACGATAAGAATCAGCAACTCATCCCCAATGACCCCCTCCAGAACACCCAACAACTTTGGTCCCATTCACAGCAGTCTTTTTAAAAAAATGTAATGGCGTGCTTTTAGTTTGGGGGTCAGCGTTCAGGCCATCTGGGCTGTGTCGCTGGAGGTGTAGAATTTGCAGTGTAAACACATGTACGCCGAATGAAAAGAGGCCAGGTGTTCAGCGGGGAGTCAGTTGACTTTTTTTTTTGTAAGGTACTTTCACGATAGGAAAACCAAAAAAAGACAAAAGAGAAAGAAATTAGGGAGGTTTGAGGGAGAGGGACTGACTTGTGTCTGATTTTTTTTTTTTGAAGATGCCGTGAAGGAAGACAAAAGAAAGAGAAAACGACAAAGAAGGGAAAATGGAGGGGTTGGGGCCAAGTGACTGACTTGTGACGCCTTTTTTTAACAAACGCACAGGGAAGAAAAACAAAATGAAAGGGGACACAATAGGGAAAAATGGAGTGTTGAGGCAGAGTGAGTGACTTGTGACGGCTGTTGTGCATGTGGCGTGATGGCGGACATGGCCAGGCTTGGACAGTGTGGTCTTGTCTGCTCTGCAGTGCAGCTGTCTTCTATGCTACGCTAATCAGCGGTCCGGGTGGGGGGGGTTAGGAGGGGAAGAGAGTGTACACTGCTGTACTGCAAGAGAACCGGGCCTGTGTGTGTTGGAGGAGCCGTCAGCTGCGTGCGCGCGCGCACACACACACACACACACACACACACACACACACACACACACACACACACACACACACACACACACACACACACACACACAGAGTTCTCTTTCTCACACACATGCACACATGTGGCCTATATAGCAGTCTGCTGGTCGTCACCCCAAGCGCGCACACACACACACACACACACACACACACACACACACACACACACACACACACACACACACACACACACACACACACACACAAACACGCAAACTTGCACCCTTGACACACATGGCTTTCATACTGTGGTGAGGAACATATATTTTCCGTATGTTTTTACATGTCCAACAGGAATTGTGAAAGGTGTCAAACATCTGTCGCTCAGACCTCACTCCCCACCCTACACACACATGTGCACACATAACTTACACACACACAAACACACACACAGAAACGCATACCGGCGCACACGTTCAGAAATGCACATGCGTACATGCACGTACTCTGTGCACACATACACACACAACGCACACACGTACTCTCATACACTTTTCCCTTCCACCGCGTCACTACGAATTCTCCTGGCGCATCACCCGGTTTTAAATAGCGCCCGTCCCGGCATAGGTCCCCCTCTTTAGCGCTCTGTCTGCTGTTAGGCTCTCGCCCAGTGGGGTGATTTGCTCTCCCTGCCTCCTCCACCCACAGCCCCTCAAACTTGCCATTGCACTTGCAGCCAAACTCCCTAACACCCCCTCACCCACTACGTAACCATCCCCTACCACCTCCGCTTCAGTGCACCCACCTCCACCCCCAACCCCCCTCGTGTCACCCCTGCCCCACTGCGCCATGTTTAGCATGCCCCTGGGATGATTGGGTTACCTTTGACCTGGAAACCATCAGGAGGACATGAAGGGACAGTGTTACGAGGTGGGCGAGTACGTGATGGGATGTGATGAGATGAGATTTCTGATCACTGATTGATGATTGGTACACACAGTGATTGGAAGGCACGCACACACAGACACACACCATGATCAAATCACTGCTTAGACTAGTTCTTAACCTGGTGCCATGCTGACTTAACACTGTCAAGGTAGGTGATTGTTTGCAAACACACACACACACACAGACTCAAATTAAGTGATAAGCCGCGTGGGTCAATGCATCACACACATCCTTTAGCTAGCCTTTCAGGGGGCCCCTATTGGTCGGCATGGACCAATCAGGCCACTGGAGGGGCTGGCCAGGCTTTGACCTTTGGGTAGCCTGCCACCCCAGGGAGGTGTACTGAGGAGAGCTGATATAGTGGTGTCCCATCCTCTACTACGAGCCCTTTAATAACGTGACTGACGCACTGACTCACTGAGTGGGTGACTGGAGTCCAGTTCAGTTGCTGGTTGATTTCAGTGGTTCAGCAGGTCTACACACTATTAGGAGGAAAAGGGGAGTGACCTTTTTTTAAACCCTTCACGTTTGATTCAGGTGAGGGGAGAGAGAGAGAGAGAGAGAGAGAGAGAGAGAGAGAGAGATGCATGTTGCTAGTGTGTGTTCAGTTGCTGATTGATTTGAGCGAAACAGCTTGGAGGGAGAGGAGGTGGGGACAAGAAAGCTGACCATTCTTTTTTTTTTAATCTTCACTTTTGGTTCAGGTGAGGTGTGTATGGGAGTGAACTACTCTGGTGTGTGTTTGTGCATACATAGTTTGTCAGCAATATTTGTGTGTGCGTGCACGTGTGTGTGTGTGCTGTGTGACCGAGTTTAGAGGTCAGATGCTGATTGGTTTAAATGGATCAGCAGACACATTACTAGGAGGAAGAGGAGAAAAAGAGGTTGACCTTCTTTTTTTACCCTTCACTTTTGGTTTAGGTGAGACGTACATGTGAGTGATTGAGTGAGTGAGTTAGATTGGCGGAAAGGAAGTTGTGTGTTTTTGCATTTATATTTGCAGTGTAGTGCAGTGAGCAATGTTTTGTGTGTGTGTGTGTGTGTGTGTGTGTGTGTGTGTGTGTGTGTGTGTGTGTGTGTGTGTGTGTGTGTGTGTGTGTGTGTGTGTGTGTGTGTGTGTGTGTGTGTGCAGCGTGCTGTTCTGGGGGTGCCGGTGTTGGTGTTGCAGACACGCGTCACCTGTTGCTTCCCACGTTTCACCTCCACTTCATGTCACTTTACATTCTCTCTCTCTCTCTCTCTCTCTCTCTCTCTCTCTCTCTCTCTCTCTCTCTCTCTTTCTCTTTCTCTGTCTCTGTCTCTGTCTGTCCCTCTGAATGACTGAATGAGAATCATCACAGGCATAATATTTTACAAAACTGCTGATGTGTGGATTGGTGTAGGTGACCCATGTTTTTTTGACCAAGTTGGTGTTTGTCAAAGACCGTCTGACTAACCTTATCTGCCTAAGGACTGACTAACTGTGTGTGTGTGTGTGTGTGTGTGTGTGTGTGTGTGTGTGTGTGTGTGTGTGTGTGTGTGTGTGTGTGTGTGTGTGTGTGTGTGTGTGTGTGTGTGTGTGTGTGTGTGTGTGTTTCCAACACAGGAGTGAGAATGGGATGCGTGCACATTTGTGTCATGGGGTAACGGTGTTCCCTACAGGCCCTGTATGGATAGACTGCGGGCTGTTGCAATGTAGGGGAAATGTCAGCGGGGCAATGTCACCCTTGTTCTCGCCTGACTATCACAGCACCCATGTTACTGTGAGTCAAAGACCTTTGCCCCAGTCAGGAGAGCGACACTTGCAGCTGACTAAGCAAGCTCATCAAGTATTAAGGCCCATGTTGCTGTAGTTGAATTGTCTTTTCTAGGAGCAAAGGGGTGCAAGGTGTTTGTTGTCATAATAGTATAATGGAATGGAGCCCCTACAGGGAAGCATTCTATTCTGTTCAGAAATGCCAGAATTCTACTTTTGATTGCAATGGTTCCCACGACAACTCTGTGATGTCATAATCAGCAGCATTCTAACTTGTGTGAATGCCCCATGCCAGTTATCTTTCATTACCGGGGGCAAAAATCAGGCTGCACAGTGCGTGTTGTGTGCTGCAATAGGCTATCAACGCAGTGTTGCAAAACAACACAACCCAGTTGGGGTAAGTTTTGACTGATGAAGATTTCTGAAGGCTCCTACTTTTAAAATGAGAATGTCAGGATTTGTTTTTGCATATTCAAAAAAGGAAGAAGCAATGATTCTATTGAGTTTAGTCATAAAGAAACAACATGATGTTGCCTGTTTGAGTAATTGCAAATTGCACTGATGTGGGTGCAGGCTACAAGGGCATTGTGTTAATGCTCTTCTTGTGTTCTTGTAGTGTTGCTCTGAACTTGTAAACCACTAAATGCATTGCAAGATAATGTAATGTGCTGTAATTGCTATCACATGAAATGAGAATGCCTGTCTGCACAGGGATTTGATTCATGAAAAATGTGTTATTAGGTTATGAAGGTTTTTTTTCTCCTCCTTTCTTCCCGAACAGAATGTGGGGAATGGGTTTAGTATTTCATTGGTCATCCAGTGAAATATGGTTTTGGATTTTTGCCTCATGAACCGTCTCTTCACGTCATCACTGAGGAATCTGGAGTCTGATTAGCTTGTTAAATGTGCCATTGCATGGGCAGCACCTGAATCTCATTTTTTTGCAGCTGTTTCTGTTTAGTAAAAAGAAACCTTTGGGAACAGTTTGTACTGTAAAGAAAGCAAGTAAGGGTCTGCCTGCCTGTTGGTGCAGTCCAGTAGGGAGAATTAAATAAGTCTGTATTAATAAGCCCATCTGATAACAGTCTTGGGGCAGCTTTGTTGGGGATTAAGGAGGTTGCAGGTTCAAGTCCCTCCCTAACCTATGAGTTGGCTCTGAAGTGCTAGTGCCAGGGACCGTAACCAATCCTACAGTTTGCCTACCAACCCTATACCTAAACTGTAAATCTCTATGGATAAAAAAGGGTAAAACTAAACAATGTCAGCAAACTCATCTCACCATTGACTGCATTCACTGGATGGAAAACCTAGCACGTTTTCTTCCCAGCGGAGGAGGGGTGGGGTGGGGGTGGGTGAGGGGAGAGAGACATCAAGGCATCTTGTTAAGTGAGGGGGCTGTGGGTTTCACGTCAACAAGCTGTCACTAGCTGCCTTTTGAAGAATACAATGGGAGGGTCACGTGGCTCTCCATTAAGGTATTACAGCAGCCCGAGGCTGTGTTTTTACGCCACTCTTCCCGAATGGGCTGTAGCCTATTAAAAATGCAATCACCAACAGCTTGCTAATGGTTGGTTGGTTGACCCTATCCTTTTCATTGTGGGCCTGAGAGTTTGTTAGCCTTTCTATATTTTCCTGTGTTTGTATGTGGTTCTCTCCTTTTTAAGTCTCGTATCCTGCAAAAAGGACCCTTTTTGTGTTTGACGGAGCTGCACAGACCGAGAAGAGTATTCTCCCAGCTCTTTGTACATCTTGTAATGTGTCCAATGTGCATGTGTGTGTGTTTGTATGCACGTGCAGACGCAGACGGTGATCAGCGGCGGCAGGCAGCAGCAGCAGACGATAGCAGCAGCAGCAGCATGGAGTTGCCAGAGTTCCTGAGGCGCGCGCGGCTGCCCGACATGGCTGAGGTGCGTGACTACCTCAACAGCCTGTCGTCCAACACGCTGATGGGCATGGGTGCCTTCACCGCCCTCTCCATGCTCTGGTACGCCCGCCGCCCCCGCGCCCTCGACCCGCCCTGCGACCTCTGGCAGCAGTCCGTGGAAATTGAGGTGAGTAACTAACTAACTAGGGCGTCTCAAGGTGTTCAACTCTGGGGGCTGAGTGGCTCAATGAGCTAAGTTTCGATTCCGGTCTCAGGTTCTTTTGCCGATCCTTCCCCTCTCTCTCTTCCACTCGTTTCCTGTCACACTCTGACACTCTCCTTTCCTAAATAAATATATGTAAAGGGAAGGTGTTAAACTCTGGTGTAGTCTTTTGTTGGTAATCTATACAGTACTGCAGAGATGTGGACTTCCACACCACTTGGACTCAAGTCAGGCTTGAGCCACAATTTTCATGACTTTTGAATTGACTTGGCAAAATTAGGAAATCTTTACTTGACTTTGACTTGAAAGCTATTTACATGACTTAACTCAGACTTGGCTGATTTTACTGTACGTTTTTTTTAGTTTGATTAGTGCTCTTCAGTAGGAGATAGGCCTATCCATCATTATGGTCAGTTGTCCTCTGGCAGCAGGCTGTGGCAGTGGTGGTCAGTAGTCAGTCTGTACTGGGTTTTTTTTCGTATGTGAGGTGGTCAGTGGTCTTCTGAAGGTAAGCTTAATAAATAAATATCCATCATTATATTAGGGTGGTTGACGTGACGCCTTGTTTTTTTTTTCGTAACATTGGTTAAAAACCTACAAAACATGTTATTTTTCCTTCAAGAAACAAATGAAATTAAGATGTGGTAAATTATGTTTCGTATTAGTCTTAGATGAGGAGAAACATTTTTGTTAAGGTTAAGGTTTATATGTCAAATATCCTGCGGTGTGACTGTAACATTAATGAAACCTGGAATATAATATATATATATATAAATTAACCAACAGCATTTTGAATAATGTATGAAGCATTTGGCATGATTTCATAAATATTAACTTTATATTAAGATATGTGAATGTGAAAAAAATGAAGACAGTAATATTAACTACAAGCTCAATTTCATAAAACAAATTGCGTCCTGTGGGGTGACATGTATGTCGATGTTTGTGAACGGGCAGCTGCAAGGCCAACAACAAGGGTCTTAAAGACAGGCTCCTAACCAGTCAGTACCTCGGTTATTAGAGAGTGCTGTGGAAGTCTAAGGTGACTATTAACCTCTTAATATGTCTTCATATTGCAATGTTTTTGTCACGCAATGCTTAGGTCCAGGGCTGGACTGGGAGAGCAAAACGGCCCAGGCATTTTTTGGCTCAGATCGGCCCCCACACACCGGTAATAGCGGAGCACTGCCATTAAATTGTCTTATGTCTTCTAACGTTGTGGCCTAGCGGAAAAGGTGCACAATTTAACAGAAAAAAAAACACTTTTTTGCAGGTGGGTCATTTCACGTGAAATCAGACACCTTGGGACCCGACCGACACAGATTTCAATCATACTTGCTGTGCCTGTTTAGTAGCAAGGTAGCACCCCAGAACTGCATTTGTGTGAATCTGACACCAATATTAAGGGAGAAACAGAGTAGCGAAGGTTTACATATGAGGGTAGGACACTATGCATTCAGTCTTGATTATATCAATCAATTTGTAGAGCCAGAAAATAGCTTTCAAACAACTCCTCAGACATCCTTTTGTGACTTACACTGACTGATATAATCAAGGCTGAATACATAGTGTCCTACCCTCATATGTAAACCTTTGCTAGTCTGTTTCTCCCTCAATATTGGTGTCGGATTCACACAAATGCAGTTCTGGGGTGCTACCTTGCTTCTAAACAGGCACAGCAAGTATGATTGAAATCCGTGTCGGTCGGGTCCCAAAGTGTCTGATTTCACGTGAAATGACCCAGGTACCAAAAAAAACACCATGCGTGCAGTGACTTCACCTTCAATTGTTTATTTAAAATGAATCTAATTGGTAATGTAAGCTCGCAGAAAACCCGGAAGTTGAGAGAAGAGAGCCCCTAGCAGCTGGGGATGAACTGGCATTATCTGCACTCTTCAGTCCAATCAGCTCCTTGGACACACACACACAGAGAGAGGGGGGCACATACCTATCCTAATGTTAGGCATATAGACCTTCACTATTGGGTTTAGAGCGTCTTGCTTTAGATGGTGGTTTAAAAAGGTTTGCAATGTACAGTCTGGGCGGCAAAAGTAGTTAACTTCTGCCTCAACAGTCTGGCTTGACTGGACAAGAACAGAGGGATAAAAGTTAACATTGAGCTCTATGAGACCAGCTGGCAGTTAACTCATAGGACTCAATGTTAACTGCTAGCTTGGAGGTAAAATGTGCACTGCCATACCCAGAGAACGGTTGGAAGTTGGGGAGGGGGGGAGGGGGGGGGGTGTAGGGGTGCTGTGCATTGTGCTGTGGTATTTTGTGAAGGCATAGAAACACTCAGGCAAAAAAACTTACTGATGGTATCGCAGTTGATCAGATCATACAGTACAATCTCAGTCTGTCAAATATGTTAAGTTAGGCTCGTGTTTGTGGTTTTTTGTTGCTGTTGTTGACCACACAAACGGATATGTCTACCAGGGGTCCGCAAACTTTTTTCTCTGGGGGCCACATTATCGTTCCTGACTGTGATCAGGGGCCGGGATCAATCATGTGGGCTTTATACTATAAACCATAATTTCAAGCACAAAATAGTTCATCATTACAAGTGATCTGCAAAAGAAGTGAGTACTTCACATGTATTTCAATTTGAAATACCACAGGTATTCCTTTTTAGACAGGTCATCAGCTGGGAAAATTAGGCCTTTCGTCCTACCGCACTTTTCTCTGTGGATTACTGACCAGAAGCCCTATTGGAAGAAATTAAAACATGGGGCCACGTCAATTTTTGCTCAGAATTCAATATGGCCGCCATTTTCCAAAATGACTTGTTTTCATGCATTATTACATTGTACTATAAGGTGATATTCATGAACGATGAACTACTTTCAGCACTATTCTGTCCTATTTCCTTACATACATGTTTACAAAGGTTGACTAAACTAAAAGAAATGAAAATAAAGTTGGCCACCTTGCATTATCCAAAGGAAAGTGCTGAAAATAATGATTGAAATGCACATACAGAGTCTATGGCTGCGAAAATTAGGCCTATTGTCCTGTCAGGGTTTTCACAGTGGATTACAGACCAGAAGGCCTATTGAAAAAGATTCACCAGCTGGTTGCCATCTCAAATGTGCTCCAAAATTCAAAATATTCTCTGTTTTTCAGAATGGCAGACTTTCATACATTTTTCTCAATACTGTAAGACCATAATTATCAATAAAGATAACCTATTTTCAGTGAAATCTCCTATCTACAGACGTGAGTACAAAGGTTGGCAACAGAAAGATGTACATTTCCTATAGACAATATCCTAAGGACTGTTGTCAGAAAATGATTGAATTACACATACACAGTTGACTGCTGAAAAAAGGCTATTGATCTGCCAAACTTTTCACATTAGATTTCTGACCAAAAGTTTTTCAGGCCTACATTTTTTAGGGTGAGTGTGCGTGCGTGTGTGCCCGCGCGTATCCCCCGCTCATCTTTCCCCTGCTCTACAGTGTCTTTCCCTCACACTCTATTCTGCCTCCTCCACCCCCTCACTCATCCCCCCATGCTACTCTGCCCCTCCACCCCTCACTCACCCTCCACTATTCTGCCCCCCACGCTCAACCCCCCTGACTCATTCTTCCCCCATCCCCCACAAAATACTCGCCCACCCCCCACCCAATGTGAAAAATTTGGCAGGTCACCCCCCCCCCCCCGACTCAACTTACCACCCCCCCACACACACACACACACACACACACATTATTCTGCCCCCCCGAACCCCCCACACACTATTCTGCCCCCCCACCTCCTAATTCAACCCCGACTCATTCCCCCCCACCCACTCTGCCCCCCTACCCCCACTCATTCATCCCCCTGCTCCTCCACATCGTTCGGTCCCCCCTACCTCCCCCCCTTACCCCCCCCCAACACACACACACACCCGGTCTACTGTGTCTATGTCAGTGTATGTAAAGAAGCACACTGGCCACACACACTTCAGAAAAGCGCACTCAGGCACACGTACACACACATACAAACGCACACGCACACGCGCGCACACACACACGCACACACAGACACGCACACACACACACACACACACACACACACACACACACACACACACACACACACACAAACACACACACACACACACACACACACACACACACACACACACACACACACACACACACACACACACACACACACAGTTTGGCAGGACAATATGCCTTTTTTTAGCAGTCCACTGTGTTTGTGAAATTCAATCATTTGACAACATTCCTTTGGATATTTCAAAGTGGCAAGATACAGGGGGTGGACAAAATAACTGAGACACCTGTCATTTTAGTGTTGGAAGTTTAATGGCTCAAGTGGACCAGCCTGTTGGCCAATCTTCATTAATGGCACATTGCACCAGTAAAGTGAAGTGTGAAGGTTCAATTAGCAGGGTAAGAGCACAGTTTTGCTCAAAATTTTGCAATGCACACAACATTATGGGTGACATGTCAGAGTTCAAAAAGGAGAAATTCTGTGTAACTGTTGCATCTTTGACCGAGACAGCAAGTCTTTGTGATGTATCAAGAGCCACAGTATCCAAGGTAATGTCTGCATACCACCAAGAAGGATGAACCACATCCAACAGGATTAACTGTGGATGCAAGAGGAACTAAATGACACTAAAATGACAGGTGTCTCAGTTATTTTGTCCACCCCCTGTATATATATATATTCATGCCTTTTTCTAGACAACCTTTATACTCACGTCTGTAAGGAAATAGGAAAATTTAACTGAAAAATGGGTAATCTTTATTGGTAATTATGGCCTTACAGTATTGAGAAAAAATTGTGAAAGTCTTTCCTTTGGATATTGCAAGGTGGCCAACTTTATTTTCACTTCTTTTAGTTTAGTCAACCTTTGTAAACATGTATGTAAGGAAATACGACAGAATAGTGCTGAAAGTAGTTCATCGTTCATGAATATCACCTTGTAGTACAATGTAATAATGCATGAAAACAAGTCATTTTGGGAAATGGCGGCCATATTGAATTCTGAGCAAAAATTGACGTGGCCCCATGTTTTAATTTCTTCCAATAGGGCTTCTGGTCAGTAATCCACAGAGAAAAGTGCGGTAGGACGAAAGGCCTAATTTTCCCAGCTGATGACCTGTCTATTTAATTTCTAATAACCATGTAAAAATACCAAGGAAAGGTTAGAAAAATATGGTGATTGACAGTTTCTGAGTGATACAATAGAAATAGTAGGTCTGTTTATATAACAGTGAGATGAGAAACTATCAAGACAAGATAGGATTGCTTCTTTAGGGCAGTTCAAATGGTGAGGTGCAGAGAGATGGAGGGCCGGTCAAAGGGGCGTGGTGGGCCGCATCCGGCCCCCGGGCCTTAGTTTGGGGACCTCTGGTCTAGACCCTTCATTTTCACTTCACTTCTCTATTTTGTTTTCATGTACTTCGACTTGTAAATTGTTCATTTTATTTCTTTCTCTCTTGCTGTCTTTTCAGGGTGGCGAGTATGCACGGCGGTCGGTCCTGATGGAGGGTGGCAAGCTGCTGACCTACTACTATGAGGACTCCAAGACCCTCTATGAGTTCCTACTCAGAGGAGTGCGCATGTCCAGTGAGTACTGACAATGCAAAACACACTACTCACTACTTACTAGCCATCAGGCACGTGCATGCAAGAGATATGCTTTTATTATATATGTGCAGTTATTTTGTCAGCCGCAACTGATTCTCAAAATGTTATATGTCGGCTACCCCATTTGCATGAATGGTTTTTCACCAATTTTCAAAACTTATTGCCATCCGCACAATAGTTTTTACGTTTATTGAAAATGCCTCAGCTATTAATATTGTCTTACTGTATTTCAACCCACACGAATGTAATACAAATATTTTTCGTCACGTCATCTGCCTGATCAGCGTTTTATCGGCAGTCTCCCCGGCTGTAATCGCCATCCGCACATCACAAGGGTGTGCATGTGCGTGTGTGCGTTTTGATTGTATTGCACTCCACCGTGAAAATGGTCCTCTTTTCCTTGGCAGAACACCACATACACACAGCCACAAACACAATGAGCAGACAAAATACAGTCTTCATCTAATATACCTGTTGTTCTTCAACATGTACCGGTACAGTGTGATTTCCGAGATTGTTGTAATAAACTAAGCCTCTGTTTTGGTTTGTTTATCTTTTGTAGACAATGGCCCATGTCTGGGAGGTAGGAAACCCAAACAGCCTTACGAGTTTTGGTCATACTCAGAGGTAAGTGCTGCCATCAACCATCTAACTAACATGCTTGAGTATTCCACGTGTAACAAGCCTTAAGTGCAACCCTTCACTTTAGATGTTCTGTATACCTCAGCAAAGCTGGAGGCTGCTTTCTAAAAGGCAGCATTGTAATGCGCACCATTCCACCAGTGCAGCACTACGATTCTACTACTATATTGTGAAAATGCTCTACTGCTATAGTACTATCTACTACATACATATACACGTAGTAGGCCTACTATGACATTACCTAGAGTCTTCAGTAATACATTATGAATTGGCAATTGCCTTTTTGGTAACGACAAACTTTTAACAGTGGCCATGTTTTTTTAACACAACTGGCAATGAAACAGGAAGTGGAGGCAGAACGAATAATGAAGGCTACTTCATGTGCCGTTATGGCCTTGGGTTGTTTACTGTGTTTAGGTTACTAAAGACTTTCTATTAACTCAATTCTGTATACCATAGCAGAGCGGTGATGAAGTAAGAGATGGAGGCCGATAGACGGACCACTGGGGTGTGCCTTTAATTCCCCGAGTTGTTTCATTTGTTTAAAGATCTCCTATTGACCCGGTTCTGCATACAATAGCATTAGTGGGAGCAAGGCTGTTTTCCTTGTCAAAGTTAACCTGATGATGAAACGAGAAGTAGAGATGGATCACTGACCACTGTGGTGTGCTTTTGAGCCCCCGAGTTGTTAAATGTGACTACTGAGCACCTACTATTAACCCAGCTTTGCATACAGTTGCATAGCAAGAGGCTGCTTGCTTTGTCAAAGTTAACCTGGTGATGAAATGGGAATTAGACTGACCACTGTGATGTGCTTTTAAGCCCCTGGGTTATATTTAAGTGTTTACATAACCCTGAGGACCTCTGTTGACCTCTGTTGACCTCTGCTGACCTCTGCTGTGTGTGTCAGGTGGTGGAGATGGCAGAGTGCTTCGGCTCGGCGCTACTCCACAGGGGTCACTCCAAGTCCAAAAACCCCTACATCGGCATCTTCTCTCAGAACCGGCCTGAGGTGAGTAGACGAGCGCCCCCTATTTGTCACACCTTGCTACTGCCTGAACATGCGCTTGCTTGCTTGAGTGCCAAAGTCTCCACCCCTTCCGTACGGTTCATGGGGCCTTTTAAGTCAGAAATTTTCACTGGGTTCTAATGGACAGAGCAAATTCATTTTCCAATCCACTTAGCCTTTCCCCCTAGATGTCACATACTGTATGTTGTACCTCAATATTAATGATAACCAATGGTGTGATTGTCGACTTCACTTGTCAAGTGATTTGGGATTTGTGTGTGTGCAAAAAATGCTTGATTATTCGGGCTACACAAGAGAAGTGTCTGATGTTCAGCCTACCTAGTCTCGCAAAAAAATAAAATAAGCGTTCCGGCCTTAAATTAGTGGTCTTCTGATGGCAATCCACATCTTTTCAATTCAGTGCTATCCAATGATACAGAATATATACAGTACAGGTCAGTGCTGCTATCATATTTGAAATCCAGAGTACATGTTAAACAGAATCAGGATTTAGCTCGACTCGCTCCATTCACTTGGAGGGTCAGCGGAGACACGACTCGACAAATATGCAGACACAACAGAATGGGGAAAAAAGAGACCCAAAAACACATAAACAAACACAAGACAAAACGAAAAACATTTTCAAGATTTTATTCTAAGTCATATACTCACTTCCTGTCTCCACAGTGGACCATGTCTGAGATGGCCTGCTACACATACTCTCTGGTGTCTGTCCCCCTCTACGACACTCTGGGCACTGAAGCTATAGAGTACATCATTGACAAAGGTGAGAGAGGATTGGCTGGCTTGCCAGGGAGTGGGAAATGTAAAGAATCTTTTTTTTTTTTTTTTTTTACTGTAATGGGCAAACGTAAGGAAATGCATTAAGCTGCGAAGCACTTTGGGAGCTCGACTGAGTGGAGAAAGTGCTATAAATGCTGTCCATATGGCTTCTACATTGTAGCCATGTTTGCAGGGCGGTTTCAAGTTATTTGGGGGACCTAGGCAAAGCGCGACGTGGGGCCCGTATTTTCTTCTCCTACTTCTGGGCAGGGCCCCCTAAAGATAGCTTTTTTTGATTGACAGTATCATTGCTCTTTTGGGACATTGAATTTAGGGAGGTCTTGCCTCATTCTCAAAGTTGCCATAGCTTTCATTTGAATACAAGTACATAACAAGTCTTAACCAGGGTTCCTCTTTCATCTGGGGGCCTAGTTTGCTTGCCTGGTTCTGACAGGCCTGCTTGTTAGGTCTACACATGCATGCTCATGTCATAATGTTGACATTTGCTGACAGCATAGAAATAAGGAGAAATATGCAAGTCCACAAAACTGTTAAAAGTTAATGATCTCTTTTCCGGATGTCTGGGGAAAGATCTTTGGCAAAACACTAACTAAATTGGCTCTCCTTATAGTGAGAAAGTTGAATAAAGTCCAGACATTGCTCATTGGATGTCACTCATTAATAAAAATGGTTCACATGAGGAGTCGTGTAAAGTACTTTTTCCAATGAAATTAGTGTTTGCTTTAAGTTGAAAGGGCACCACCATTTAAATTACAATTTTTTACTTGCTGGTAGCTCAGTATGCTTGACATACATTTAAATTGAAGAATTGCACAATTTCCATGAATGACCTGATTTGTAGTTGACTTTTCTTGGCTAAAAGCCAGAATATCCATAAATATCACTTCAAAGAACCCAGACTGTCTGAAGTTGAGACTTTTCAAAACCTTAATGTAAAGACTGTCTGAAACTGATTAGTTGGTAAACAATAAACATCACCACTGCCATCTGTGAAAGTCACCTGCTGATCCTTGTGACCTTTATGGCAGCCAACTACACAAATTAACTGTTAGCAGTTAGCACAACATCTGCTTATTGCAATCTAATGTAAATATAGCCCCCATGATCTCAATTTATTAAAAAAGCCGGTAACACTTTCTATGAAGCCCATATCTACAGTATAGCGCATCTTGAGCGCATTTATAACAAATGATAATGCACATTATAAATACTTACAATGCCTTACAACTACACCCATGATGTTTCATTATGTTTTATGTTAACAGTAATGAATAACCATGAATCTAGCTTATAATGCTTTATAAATCCAAGGGTGTTATGAGTGCTCGTGACTGGATATAAACTACAGGCAGCCTAATGGGGCATTATGATGCATAATGCACTGTATACTGCACATCTATGATGCATCCATATGAACTTCACTTTACTTAGAGCACACATTGACAAGTTATGATCTCACATGGAACATTATAGCATGTTATGAGTTCTTATGACAGTTTATCATCCAGGCATAGCGGGGTATAGGTACTCATAATGTGCTATAAGCCCCATCAGGCAGCCTGTAGTGTATAGCCAGTCATGAGCACTCATGACCTCCTTGGATTTATAAAGCATTATAAGCTGTGGTTATTCATAACTGTCAATATAAAGCATCATGAAGCACTATGAGTGTTGTCATAATACGTTTTAAGTCATTATAATGCGCATTATAATTTGTTATAAATGCACTTATAATGCACTATAGACATGTAGGCTTTTTGGTAACACTTTACTTAAAGCACAAGTCTAACATGGTTTTACTGTAATGTGATGTAAACATGACCTCTATGAAAAGCCCACGCAAGAAGATCCCATCATCTAATTGCGACTAAATGTGCTGTATACATGAGTCAGGAGGACCCTCTTACATGACGAGGCTGTGCTAATCCTCTAAAACACATGCTGAGGTATTATCACCTGAGGTGCCAATCCCAGGTTGAGCCAAGTAAAAACCCTGCCACAAATTTGATCTAACCAGCCCTGAATCAGCTAATCGTTGTGTACTCAATACAGGTCAACCAGTTACTTAGTCAGGTCACCTCCATTGGAAAGAAAACTGTGGCAGGCTTTTTTCCTTCAGAGACAGTTTTGACAGTGACAGCTCTGATTATTACTTTTTTATATTCCAGCCTCCAGTGCCACGGTGCTGTGATGGATGAAAACTGTAGCAGGAGTTGTTGTGTGACATGATGATGATGATGATGAGAGATTTATTAATCCCCAAAGGGGAAATTGAATGCCACCTGGTCATCAAATAAATCAATAATAAGTTCCTTGGTCTTTTCCGCATTTAAATTGAGATGGGCATCTTTGCACCAGTTAATTAAATAATTTATCTCAGACTGATACACAGCATAGTTATAGTTATTGATGCAGCCCACTAATGCAGAGTCATTTGAGAACTTCTGCAGATGACAGGACGCACTACTATGTCTGCAGTCAGAGGTGTATAAAGTAAATATAAAAGGGGATAAAACTGTTCCTTGTGGTGCACCTGTGTTTGTAATAATGGAGTCAGATGTGCTGTTGAGGATTCATGCTGAGGTCTACCTGTAAGGTAGTCAGTGATCCAGCTAACAATGGAGTAGTGCAGATAAAAACCATGAAGCTTAAGATAAAATGTGAAAGCACTAGAAAAATAAAAAAACATCCCCACTAAGATCATTCTGCAATAAATAGGATCTAACCAGCGCTGAGTAAGCTGAAGCTCATCACTAAAGATAGACCAGTAAAGTCACCAGTGGCAGGGTTTTTACTTCTGAACCAGGTTTTCCTCTGTCCAGTATCCATTGCCGTGGTGCTGTGTTGAAATGAGAACTGTGGCAGGATTTTTCCTTCTAAACTGGGTTTTTGACATCTCTGATTATCCGCTCTGCAGCTCTCCTTCCCAGCCTTCATGGCTATGTGTGCTGCGTGATCTGATCAGTAAGGACCCCTGTATTGCAAACTGTGATATATATATATATATATTTATTTGACAGGACAGTGTGAGATTGTTACAGGTCGTGAGTAAGTCTGCAGCATGACAGTCAATGCCCTTACTGTCTGAGCCACGTCCGGGGCCAGCAAATGTGTGCTGTGTGGTTTGATCAGTAAAGTCCCCTGTATTGGTAGCCAACTGTGTTTTTTACTTATCCACTGTTTTTTTCCCCTCCATGCAGCCTCCATCGCCACGGTGCTATGTGACGTCCCTGCCAAGGTCACTCTGCTGCTGGACAGCCTGTCGGGCCGCAAGCACACCGTCACCACCATCATCGCCATGGAGGAGGTGGGCCAGGAGCTGGTGGCCATGGGCAAGCAGAACAACATTGACATCATCACCTTCAAAGATGCTCTGGTCAGTAAGACTGCGTGCGTGCGTGTGTGTATGTTAATCTGTGTGTCCACAGCACCCATCTGTTTGCGTGTAGGAGTGTATGTCTGTATGCATGTCTCGGGATGTATGCTTCCGTGCATACAGTATGTCTGTGTGAGTATGGGTGTCTGTCAGTGTGCGTGTGTAACCACTGAAATATTTACATCTATCGTGCTTACTTGGAACAAGGTTGTAAATGATGGATGAGTAAGGAAATTAAATGGATGCATCTGTTCACACCCTCACCTCAGCTTGACATGAACGGACTGTTGTTGTGTGCTGGCTTACCTTGACTGACCCTTCGAATGACACGTGTCCTCCCTCTGCCCTCTTACCCTCCCTACCACTGTCTCCCCTTGCTATTTACTAGGCTGTGGGCAAAGCAAACCGCAAACCTCCCATGGTGAGTAGCCCTTTGTTTGCTTCCTGTGTCTGATTGGTCATTTCCCGTAGTCTGACGCAGTAGACGTCGGGTTACTATTTTAAGGTTCCTAAACATTGATTATGCACAGTTAAATAGAGTACTGTACATAACAGTATGCATATACTTGCATTATACCTTAGGTTACGATAATCTTATATTTGTACAGAGTAGGTACTGCATACAATACACATAGTATAACATCTTGATGTGTGTACCAGTTACTGTGTCCCCCATACAGCCTGCCAAGGTCACAATAGGGCTCCCACACCAATACTAGAGGGCCCTGGGCCCTGGGGCAAATGCCCTGTTCGCCTTCTTTATAGCCTTGGGTTAGTTGCCTGGGAAATCCCTTGCTGCTCTACACAATCATTCTAATCTGAAAAACTGCATGGATTCTATCCCTCAGCGAGATCTTGAACTCCAATCAGAGAGCAGGGGGGTGGAAAGGCGATGACTACAGTTTGTTTGAACAGATACCATTGACACAACTGGCTACGGGAGACATTCGCAACGCCCAATAAACGCCCATAGGAGAAATTGCGTAGTAGCCTCCAGACTATCTCACGCAGTTGGGTTAGGGTTATCACCGGATGTTATACTGATGTGTGGTATCTGTGATTGCAGCCCCCACTTCCTGATGACCTCGCTGTCATCTGCTTCACCAGTGGAACCACAGGTATGATACTGCAAAAAATGCATCTGTTCCTGTTTTGTGTACATGTGCAGTATTGTGTGATAGCTTTTGCAGGTAGCTGCCTGTGAATACAAGGGAGCATCAGAATGTTTTGTGTTTGTGGCCACGTGCAAGCATGGGCGTAGTTTATGGGGTGGGTGTTAGGGCATGACCATCACCACATATCATGGTTAAGTGTCCCCACCAATTTATAACAAATACTTGTATAATGTGAAAATATTAACCCTGGACAATTTATCCCCACCACTTAAAAAAACAAACCTACACCGTTGTGTGCAAGGGTTTTCGTGTGTTTGTGTATGCATATTGATTGCATGTGTTTAGAGGTATTTTTAGTAGCCCCTTCAACTGATTTGAACTCCTGAACTGGACATTTTCTGGCAAATGGTCATTCAAATGGGTTTCTTTTCGTGCGTGCGTGCGTGCGTGCGTGCGTGCGTGCGTGCGTGCGTGCGTGTGCGTGTGTGTGTGTGTGTGTGTGTGTGTGTGTGTGTGTGTGTGTGTGTGTGTGTGTGTGTGTGTGTGTGTGTGTGTGTGTGTGTGTGTGTGTAGGGCTGCATGTCTGTTGTTTGTTCAGTAAATTTGCCTTTTGAAATCTGAAGTGTGCCTGTGCTGTGTCATATGTCACATCTCATTGGCTCTCCCAGTCTGGTGCCATATCCGTTGCTTAGCCGCCATTGGTTGCGTTGCAGTCAAAACTCACTTCCTCTCTCTCTCTGTCTCTCTGTCTCTCTGTCTCTCTGTCTCTGTCTCTCTCTCTCTCTCTCTCTCTCTCTCTCTCTCTCTCTCTCTCTCTCTCTCTCTCTCTCTCTCGTTGCTACTGCTGGCCTTCAGGAAACCCGAAGGGGGCCATGCTCACACACAAGAACGTTGTGTCCGACTGCTCAGCGTTCATGAAGATTATAGAGGTAAACAAACACACCACCGGTTTCCTTGACAGTTGACACCAGGGCCCACTTGAAATACAATGGCGGCAAATTAGTAGGTGTGGGGGAGGGGGGTGGGGGGGATGCAGATGGAGATAGACGCCTACAGGCAGCCAGCACTGACCCGGTCACCTGGCTGTATTTACCCTTCACACTTGGCGGTTTGTTTAGTGTCAATACCCCTAATAAGGCGAGCGGTGCATGTGAACGCATGACACAGACCTTTCACCTACTCAACTGAGCTGGCTGCAGGGCCTGCTGGAATGTCTGTCTGTCTGTCTGTGGTTGGTTGATTGTGCCTTTGGGCAATACTAGCTATTGAACCACAGTGGTCAGCTCAGTCACCTTGTCAAACAAATGATGAGCACCAAAAATAAATATAAAATGCCATGCTCCTGCCAAGGCAAACGGGCAGCTGTGTCTCTCTTTGATACTTCCCACTGACAGGGTCAGTCCCCCCCACATACACACGCGTCGCACACACACACACTCAAAGGCTACTGATATTTCCTGACATGGCACACACACACACACACACACACACACACACACACACACACACACACACACACACACACACACACACACACACACACACACACACACACACACACACCGAAGCTACTGATATTTCCTGAGATAGGTTTGGTTCCTGATTCTGCCTACTTCCTCCCTGTGCCCTGTATTACAGCTGTGTTTATAATGGCTATATCCCTATCGCAGAGCTGAGGATGGTGGCCTATCACTCTTCTGTGGTCCCAGATTTCAGATCCACACCAGCACCTCTTCACAGAAGTTCACTGTATCAAACACGTTGAATCCCCATTTTAAAAATTTCAACACATGCAACACAGTGTATGAAATAGGGAAGAGAAACTGCTGGTTTTTCGTGAATTATAGACAGCTACTCACATTGGTTTGTATATGCATGTACAGGTATATATAACATGTCTGTATGTGTGCGTATCTTTCATTTTGGCAGAAAAACTGTCCCATCTCCAACACTGATGTCCACATATCCTACCTTCCCCTGGCTCACATGTTTGAGAGAGTCGTGCAGGTTGGTAGCCTTCTCTTCTTTCTGCTGCCAGCATTTATTCTCTGCGCTTTCAGATTTGTGCTTTGCTTTACTTTTCATGCCCTATTTTTACACTGTCGGGCCTTGTTGACCCATGTCACTTCTCGAGTAGTTTGTTACAAGTCCGGATGTTTCGAAAGAACACACTGCATTAAAAGTAATGACTAGACGCTCTCCTGTGCTGCTTGGCATGGGATGGTGTTTGCCCCTATAGAGTCATTGTGTATGTACATAATATTTGGAGTATTCCAAGAACCTGGCTCAGTAGAAAACCAGGCTAAGTTTACATTGAGGTGGTGGTAAATTATCTAATACAGGGGTGGCCAACCAGTCGGAGACCAAGAGCCACATTTTGTAATGTGTCAAAGCAAAGAGCCACATCGGCACACAAACATCACACGGGCATATAAACATGCGCATACCCACCAACCTGGGCATAACCCATCCTTCTCGCACCACAGACCAGCATACACAACAACACATGGGCATGAACATTAACCATCTCTTCCTTACACACACACACACACACACACACACACACACACACACACACACACACACACACACACACACACACACACACACACACACACACACACACACACACACAAAGTGTCAGATTGATGTTACATTCCAACGTAATGGCCTGACTACAAGACAATCCTGAATATAAGATGACCCCCCCCCCTTTTTTTTTTTACTGCTTTAATTTTTTTTGGGGGAAAGTTTTTTTCAACATAAAAATGTTGTTTTACATAAGAAGACAAGGGTAGGCCTACACAGGTAGGCATACACAGGTCACATTTTAATAAAACACGTTTTAAAACACAGCATAATTTCCATGAGCACTCTTTATAACAGAGCACCAAGATAGTAACGCGGCACAAAGATTCTCCGCCTCTCTTAGCTCATTTGGGGGTTAGGCGCACACAGGCACCGCTTTCTTGCGCACAGATTGAGAAGATTATCATTGGATGTCTGACGACGACACCATCCAAAACTTAACAAGTTGGTTCGTCAAATCGCCGTTCATTTTCCACATTAATGTTTCAGCGGGTGTTGACAGGGGGCCATGGGGAAAAAAACAGTTTCTTTTTTAGACTAAACTGAGCGCGAACAAGCGACAAGTCGATTGAAGTTGTTCCCCACCTTCACGCTGTCTGCCCGCGCCGCTTTGACAATGGCTGATAGACCACGGCCGACATTCACAGCGAAAACCAGGAAAGAACATTGTTTTTGGCGCTATTTTTTGTATAGCCCACGAAAACAAGTCGATTTTAAACCAGAAACACAATGTCACATTCGGGTCAATAGCCATTAACACTCCTTCTAACAGAGCGCAGAGATCGCTACGCAGCAGAGATTCTCGTCGCATCTCTGCTCCAGACAGACGCATCTCTCTTGAGCAGATAATCATTTGCACATGTATTGCCGCCATATCCGAGCGATAGAATCCACATATGGACAGTACTACATTTTCTTGACCTTACTGAGAGTTGTAATTGCCTTGAGGAGTGATGGCCAAATCTTCCAGGTTAAAACATTCTGCCGCTATTTTGTCTAGTCAGCGAAAGACGCGGTCACTTTTTAAAGCGCTATTTTTAGAACATGCTTAAATCACGTTGTATTTGTTGTATATATTGTATTTGGGCCAATGCAATAACAAATGTCACACATCAATGTGATCATTCAGGACCCATTTAGGCAGGCCTACTACAGTAGTACCAAGACCACAGGGCACTTATTTGCCATAGTTCTAATCAACTTTGTGTGCGCAATTACAATGCATATTGCCTGTGGGACATAAACACAAACTTGGACATGAACGCAAGAGCCGCAAGACACCAGGCAAAGAGCCGCATGCGGCTCGAGAGCCGCGGGTTAGCCACCTATGATCTAATAGAACGGTCTGGAGTCCTCATTTTCTAAAATTAATGACTTAGCAGGTTTACCCCTTTCTGTAGGTTAACCAAGCCAGGTTTATCACTTAACCATGTTCCTGGAATACTCCCCATGTCTCCTGTGGCTGTGTCTTCAGGGGGTGATGCTGGCCCACGGCGCCTCCATTGGCTTCTTCCAGGGGGACATCCGGCTCCTGATGGACGACCTTGCCGCCCTGAAGCCCACTGTCTTCCCCGTAGTGCCCCGCCTGCTCAACCGGATGTACGATAGGGTGAGTCAGTCCACCACACCACACGAGCAACAGCCCTGCCCCCACCCACTTCCACTTCGCTGCCAGCAGTTTGGGAGTGATGGCTAGAGTACTCTAGCAACCACTGTTTGAATGTGAATGTGTATGCCTTGTTTTGTGGTCATTTTTTCAGTGTATAGTTCACTTTAGCTTTCTTGAAGGGAGGGTTGGCTCAGAAATCGGCCACATTGTTGTTACTCGGTCAGTTGCGAAAGCCCCACTTGATTTAAAAGTTAAATATTAAAGTGATATATTAAAGTTGCATTCATGCTCAGAGCTGGAACCTCCCTTGGACATGCAGTCATCTGGATTACCCCTCCAGTGCTGTGGTTCAGCTAGTGTTTGGTTAACATGGCTGCTGTTGTAATGGACCGCAGTTTTGTTCAAATGCGTATTGGAGGACTTCAATCCAATATTTGTGCTTTATAGTATATTTCCATGCTGGTGAGATTAAGCCCTGAAGGCATACTTTCTGAGCAGATTGGGAAGGACGCTAAGATAAATTCAATGAATTACTGTGGGGGGACAGCAGTTTACAGATTCATGTGATGGTTTAGTCCACTGATGTTAGCAGTGTAAGCAAGATGGATCAGGTAAAGATCAGGTAATAGCACCACAAAAATTAAGCAAGTAAAAAAAATATGAACTTAAAAAAAGGATGATACGCAGACTTAATCACTACGTTTACACTATGTTTTTAATTCAGAATTAAATAGTTACGTCGAGTTTACTTTTACATTTCCTTTAATTCCGAATTAAGAGGTGTTTACATGACGTTTTCAAAGCGGAATTAAGCTTCATTCAGAATTAAAGTCAGTTAATTCCGAATTAAATGCCTTATCCTAACGTAGCAATTGTTCATATGTTCTCCTGTGCTTCTCTAGATCCATTCACAGGCCAGCGGCGCGATAAAAAAGTGGCTCCTTGGCTTCGCCTCGCGCAGGAAAGAGGCTGAAATGAACAGCGGCATCATGCGCCGAGACAGCATCTGGGACAAGCTCATCTTCAAGAAAGTGCAGGTAATTACACTTAGCTGACGCTTTTATACACAGCGATTTACAGTTATTTTAAATTATTACATTGGTTACAATCCCTGGAGCAATGTTTGGGTTAGGTCCCTTCCTCAAGGGCACTTCAGCCATGGAGTGAGGTACGGAGTGGAAGGGTGGGATTTGAACCTGCAACCCTCTGATCTAAAGCCCATCTCTATAGAGTTCCCAAGTGAAGAAGACATACATTTTATGTAGCACTTTTCTTGGCACTCAAAGGTGCTTTACATTTTAAAATGTGAAAATTATTATGTAAGGTTGAACGAGTAGCCTTGGTCCTCTGTTAATGCCTAAGAGCATCTGCGTATGTAGGTTGTAATGTAGGACTACACAATAAACCTACACCTCGCTCCACAAAGCAGCACTGCTACACCAGGGCTCGTATCACCTGTAGGGTAGAACTGGAGACTGCTTAGCTTGAATGCTTAATTCACTGGTGAAACTGGTTGGGTTTCCACTGGATTATGTTGTTGGCATCATCATCAGGCCAGAAATTCCTGTCAGGTCGCCTTAGTCTCTTGGCCCGATCCAGACAGGCTACCAATTAGGCCGTGCCACGGCCGTGTGTCTGTGTGTGTCTGTGTGTTTGTGTGCATGCGTGTGTGTTTGCGTGTCTGTGTGCACGTGTGTGTGTCTACTGGCTGCCTATGTGGCTTCATTGTGTTAGCTCCTCTGTGGCCTTTGTTCAGTAATGCCATTAGCTGAGTCCTGTTGATACAGACAGGAAACGACACGAAAGTGCAGCAGGCAGGGAGGGCAGTGGCGCTTTGTTTTCAAAGGAATGAGTGGAACGTATGCAGAATACACACACATTACACACACACATGCAACCACAGCTGCCAGTATGACAGGTTTCTAGATGCAGTTAACACCCCTTCTCTCAATGACAGCACTCCACCCCTCTCTCTATTTCTGTCCTCTCACTCACACACTCGCGCCGCACACACACATTCTCTCTCCCTAATCTTTATCTCACCACATGGTCCAAAGTCAAAGTCCAAATTTTGAATTCAGACTTTTCAAGCAAACAGTAGTAGACACTTAGTAGGTGGTCTCTCTCTCTCTCTCTCTCTCTCTCTCTCTCTCTCTCTCTCTCTCTCTCTCTCTCTCTCTCTCTCTCTCTCTCTCTCTCTCTCTCTCTCTCTCTCTCTCTCTCTCTCTCTCTCTCTCTCTCAGCGGCATGGCTTCCCTGTTTGTAAGTCATTTGACCCCGGCTAATGGTACTACAACTAGACACTTGTTTCTCCGGCTCTGTTCCAGAGTAAGAAATCTTATAGCCAATTGTGTTTTTTTTTTATATGTCCATTGCAAACATACCGGTACTTGACATTCAATACCATGGATATCAAGCATTGTTGTGAAGGGCTTATTCACGCCAGAAGACGCTGGTGGTGAATTATTGACTAAACTGCAGTGCGATGAAAATGAGTAAGCCCCAGGTTGGTGTGTGTGTGTGTGTGTGTGTGTGTGTGTGTGTGTGTGTGTGTGTGTGTGTGTGTGTGTGTGTGTGTGTGTGTGTGTGTGTGTGTGTGTGTGTGTGTGTGTGTGTGTGTGTGTGTGTGTGTGTGTGTGTGTGTGTGTGAATGTGTGTGTGTGTGTTTAAAAGGGCTGGGGAAATGGTGTCATTTGCATAGGCCAGTTTATGTTTCACTAGCAGACAGGCCTGTTGCTCACAGCCATTTACATCAGGCGTTGCCTTACACCTGTGGAGAAGGTGATGTTTCCTACAAGGCAAGCATGGGCTAAAGGTGAATGAATTGAAATGTTCAGCAGCGTGGTATACAGATAAGTATATTGGTCGATACGTTCGGTATTTTTATGGCAGCGTTTTAGAGATACACAGACTCTCATCCAAAGACTTTTTTTGGGGGGTGGGAGAGGTGAGCGTGGCTATTGTTCGTTCGTGCTTGTGTTTCTTTAACCATGCCATTATCTGGAGTCATATTCAGAAGGGAAAGGGTTTCATAATGGGGACATTCATTAACTTTATTGCACACAAGTGCAGGAAAGCAGGTGGACTGATGCGGGCTCAGTGTGTTTTGTATCCTTTGCTAACCTTGGTCGTGTGTGTATCTGTGTGTCTGTCTTGTGTTGTGTTTGGTGCCCCCTGCAGGCCAACCTGGGTGGTCGCGTGAGGTTGATGCTGACGGGAGCAGCTCCAGTGTCGGCCACCGTGCTCACATTCCTCCGCGGTGCGCTGGGATGCCAGGTGAGACAACCCCTCGTTGACATAACATGCCTTCCTTACACACAGCGGAATCAAAAGTAAATGTAAAAGTGTGGTGCGAGTACAAAACTAGCACATGCAATTACATAGCTGGTATACCATTTACTCCATTGTATCTAATGAGATAGTGTATTGTCACTAGTAAAACACTTGAAACCTAACAAGGACCCACCACAAACTTGATCCAATCAATGCAGTGTCAGCTGATCACAAGACACTTACACAGGTCCACTGATAACTCAGATAAGTTACCTGTGTAATGTACTTTTGACACCTCTGCTTACACAAATACTGTAACACACTCTTGTGCCACACACACACCTGCAACATGGAACGTATCTATTTATACTGTATCAATTATTTGCTATTGCAATGATTTGTAATAAATATATCTTTATACAGTATCAATCATTTGTAAAGTAAGATTCCCTCATTGGCACAACAGCATACTTCACACAGATACTTTTCCCAAGACACACTTGTGAGATGTAGCCTACTGTGTGTACCGTATTGTTTTATGGGCGATGATGGTAGCCAAGGTAAATTTCTCACACCTGCTCCGTGGGGGCCTTTGTACAATCTGGACTGGACCCGAGTCTACGATAAGACTAGGGATAAAGGGAAGATTGCAGCCCCTCAGATTGTTAAGGCGTTCTGCCTTCCTCAGTGTGCCACTATGCATGGTGCGACCTTTTCTCATTTTCCAGTTTTACAATATTTTGGTCAGCATTCTTAACGGAAGAAAAACTTGTTGGGTGAAGCCTGCTCCAACCTTTATGACCTCAGATTGGCAATGCTGTCATTCGATTGCATTTTACATTGTGCTGGACAACATTTCATTGAATTTGGCAGGGAAGTTTTCAGTGCTCTGCGGCACAATGCTGTTTGCACTACTGTTTTCTCTCTTTTTTTTTGTTCTTCATTGCATGTACACATAGTATTTGCAATTACTTTGTAGCTATTGAAGTCAACTGCTATTCTTAACTACATGTTATTAGAGTGAGCACTAGAGGTGCACCGAATATTCGGCAACTGAAAATATTCGTCCAAAAACACAAAGAAAGACAGACTCTGCTTTTAGCCCAAAGGCATTTGAGTGACCAAATCAGAGGCCGAATAGTAGTGATGCAAATGAATGACAAAAAAAATCCAGAATTAATTGAAAATGGGCGTTTGAAACTAATTTCAGTTCTACTGTTAACATTTGAAGATTTCAAATAAAGATTGCTTTTCTTTGAAAAACATGTCTAAACAATTATTGTAAAACGTAGATTATATATTTTAAAATAATATTTAAAAACAATATTTAAAAATAGTGGAAAAAAACTAATTTTTGGTAACTTTTAACTGAACTGTAATTCGGTTTCGGTATTCGGCCAAGTGATTAATTATTATTCGGTTTTGGCCACAAACGTTCATTTCGGTGCATCTCTAGTAAGCGCATAATTACAGCTTGTAGACAGTAATATAATTACACATTAATCATTGTTGCCCTTACTGTGTAGCTATTTACATAAAGCTACTAGTTAAAGTTACTTGATCATATAGACGTTGTGTTGTTGTTAATAGTGTAGCTGACTTATTTTTAAGGCGGTGGCCTTGCACATGTCAAGCGTTGGCTGTTTCCGTGTCTTGTTGACAGTTTTATGAAGGCTACGGACAGACGGAGTGCACCGCGGGGTGCACCATCACACTCCCAGGGGACTGGACAGCAGGTACGCACGGACGCACGCACGCACGCACGCGCGCACACACACGCGCACACACACACACACACACACACACACACACACACACACACACACACACAGATTGATTATTTCATTTGGGAGGACCAATAATTATTGAAAATTAATACAGCGCCCCAATCAATTTTAACATAGCAATAATGTGTCTCCCATATAAATACAGAAGTTATACTGATCTTTAACTTATTCCTATTGAAACACACGCACGCACACGCGCACGCACACATACATACAACACACTTATGGTCACTTGTCACTCCCACTCTTACAGGCACATGTATGTAAGCAATCATTGTTTGTTTCTTTCCAACTTCAAACTTATCTTTTTCTGAAAGAGCAGACACCCATGAACCCTAGTAGTACTGTATATACCCCTGCAATAGTGCAAGTCTTAGTTCCTCTTGTGTAATGGTGATGTGTGTCCATCCCCAGGACATGTTGGAGCTCCCCTGCCTTGTAACTTCATCAAGCTTGTCGACGTTTCCGAGATGAACTATCTTGCTGCTAATGGAGAGGGCGAGGTGTGTTAAGTGTGTGTGTGTGTGTGTGTGTGTGTGTGTGTGTGTGTGTGTGTGTGTGTGTGTGTGTGTGTGTGTGTGTGTGTGTGTGTGTGTGTGTGTGTGTGTGTGTGTGTGTGTGGGCGGGCGTGTGTGTGCGTGCGTGTGTGTGTGTGTGTGGGCGGGCGTGAGTGTGAGCGCGCGTGTGTGTGTGTGTGTGTGTGTGTGTGTGTGTGTGTGTGTGTGTGTGTGTGGGCGTGGGCGTGGGCGTTTGTGTGTGTCATGTGTTTGTGTGTATGTGTGCATTATGTGCAATTGTAAACCAGGGTTCAATGTCTTATTTTTAAGGTTTGATGTCTGTTCATTTTAAATTGTGTATTTGGATTTTCTGTTAAACTTTTCCCCTGGACAATGTCTTATTCCTTTGTTTAGACTTCAGAATAATTGTGTGCCATTGTGAGCAAGACTTTCAGGGTGGTATACTAAGAAGCTTGTCCAATAGTAAACCTGGTTAGGTTAACCTTGTGGTAGAGGGAAATCATCTATTAGAGTAAACTGGAGTCTTCATTTTCTTAACATATGATACCTGCGGGTACATATTAGCCTGGCTTATCACACCATGTTCTTAGTATACATCAAGGTCTTCATTTGAAATCCTGGCTTTGTGTGTTACTATTTCTCTGAAAGACAGCGTTTTTCCCCTGGTTCCCCACAGGTGTGTGTGAAGGGACCGAACGTGTTCCTGGGATACTTGGAGGACCCTGACAAGACGGCAGAGGCCCTCGATGGAGACGGTTGGCTCCACACCGGAGACATCGGCAAATGGTTACCGGTGAGGAGCCCCCTATCAAATGAAATATAAATATAAAATGAAAAGGGTTTTGACTTGAGACTGTTTACATGTATATGCCATGTATATGGATATTTTTTAACATTGCATTACATTGCATTGTTTTTTTACATGCAAACAGAGTTTTAGAATGCACTTTGAAAAAAATACTGTATGCCATTTAGGGCTAGTTTGCTTGTTCTTTTCTGTAAACAGTTGCTGTGTTGTTGTTGCTGTTGTTGTTGTTGTTGTTGTTGTTGTTGTTGTTGTTGTTGTTGTTGTTGTTGTTGTTGTTGTTGTTGTTGTTGTTGTTGTTGTTGTTGTTGTTGCTAGAACATGAATGATATACTACACACCAACACTTACAGTATTAAAAGGAAAGGACAATATTTCTTTGTCATGTCAAAGTATTTTTTTGTCATGTGCAAGCCTCTCCATAGGCCAGCATGCCAGCATGCCAGTCAGCTGGTACGGTGATCGGAACACCATTTTGCTTCTTAGAGTGTTTACACATAACTTGGGTCTCTTAACCTTGTTTTCTTTGTTTGCGCACCCAGAATGGCACCCTGAAGATTGTGGACCGTAAGAAGCACATCTTCAAGCTGGCCCAGGGGGAGTACATCGCCCCAGAGAAGATTGAGAACGTCTACATCAGGAGCGACGCTGTGGCACAGGCCTTCGTCCACGGAGACAGCCTGCAGGTCAGAACCTCTATCGTACCACTAACCCTGTCCTACTCACACAATGTACTGTAACCTTGGGTATTGTGAAAGGTGCACTGCTGAATGTGCATTGGAAAATGCATCATTAACTGGTATATTACTATTGTTTCAATGTTTATTATTATGATCTGCTGCACCCAATTTCCCATCTCTACCAATTCAAAATCGCAATTCCCCAAATGGGATCCAATAAAAGTTAAAAAGGGCCGAGGCTCGATTCAGTTAGAGGGAATTACATACCGTACAAGACCTGTCATTAGCCACTCTGGTAGCCTAGTAGAGTAGAGTAGAGTACTTTTATCAATCCTGAAGAGTGGTGTGATTGATTGTAGCTTCGACCGGTAGCATGGAAAGGCATGTGATTTAAAAACAGGTTAAGGCCACCTTTTGAAAAGTGCCGAGATATGGCAGCTTGGCCAGACCAGACTAGAAGCCAGACTTGGCTTGTCACGATGGTAACAAGCTACCACACCATTTCTCTACATCAAAGGTGTCAAACATAAGGTTCTGGGGGCCGGATACAGCTCGGAGGGTTTAATCCAGACCCAGACTATCTAAGAATGTCAAAAAAGACTTAAATCAGCGTTGCTGCTGGTGTTTGAAATTTCAACGAATTAGCCTTTTTTGCTCACCATTTACAGCCAATGCTGATGTACCTGCTGACATTGACTGGCAATGTGATTCTGACATGGAAGCAGACATTTGTGATTTTTTTACTGGTCTCGCCCACTTGAGATCAAATTGTCTGTATGTGGCCCCTGAACCAAAATGAGTTTGACATCCCTGTACATCATTCACACAGTCCAAGTAGAGCAGATATGTAGCAACAGTACACTGCCCTGCAAATCAAGAGTGTGGTAACTACGCAGAGCTCTGATCTGAGCAAAATTACTTTAAAATGAACACATTGTCCAGTAGTTTAAGGTGGATTATTGGCATGTGGCAGTTTTATGACTCTATACCATATTCTTTTCAGATAAATCCTTGTATTAAACCCTATTTAACTTGTCATATGTATATTTGTCTTTAAAATAGTAATAACTCATTTTCAACAATGCAGTTACTGTGTTCTTACTTTGTAGGGCAGTACATTATACTGGAGAACGTTTCACTGGAATGTCATGACACAAGCACGTTTCACTTTGTGTTCATCTGAATTAGTTATTTGGAGCAAAGTGGAAGTATGAGACTGATGAGTTAGAGCCATTGACAGTAAATAGAATGGACGCCAAATTAACGCTATTTGCCATTCAACGCTTTGAAGCCAGATTTGGGAACATTCCAACTTACATTCCACCTTAGCAACGCCAAACGCAGGTGCTGATTGGACAACAACAAGACTTCTAACGGTCAATCAAACCATGTTCTGATGCTCATTGGTCAATTTAACTTTTAATATCTCTCTAAAATAAAACATCACCACAAAAAATCACCACCCTGGTAAGTTGGAGAGCAAGGGGACCTACTAGTTGAGCGAAAAATGATCCCCCTGGAGTGGCATTTAAGGGAGATACAGGGTTTTATGTCTCTCATAGGAATGAATGGGATTTGGCCATTTTTTGGTCTTTTTGGGTCCAACCTTGGCTCCAACTTGGCTTCAACAATGAAATAGAATTTTGGCCTCCATTCTATTTACTCTCAATGGTTAGAGCTGAGTAGTGAACAACTAGACTATATGCTTCTGTCCTCATCCATGGAACTTTGTCAGATTGGTTGACATAACATTGAGCCAAGTGCAGTAATATGGAGAAATATGACCCAAGGAGTACCTACATCAGTACATAACATCCCTGTTAGATCAACTCTTTGGATAACATGACTTGGCTGAAGAACATGACTTGGCTGAAGAACAATAGGCACAGAAGTGTTGACTGCTACATGTAACACCATAATACCAAAATACCTCTCCCACATTTGCATTCTCACAAGGGTTTCATGTTTTACTCTACATGATGATCCATTTAATATACAATAGAATGCATCTCGTCATTGTAACACATACAACAAAATTGGGCATTTCTTGTTGATTTAAGCTAATAATTTAAATATGTATATAAAATAATATGTGTGTGTGGACAATGGTGGTGAAGTCTTTTTTGTTTAGAAAAGAACATTTATTATGAATCCCTGTTAAAGCTTGTATTTCAAATCGATTGCAAAGGCACCAGGCAGGCTTGGTTCTTCTGAGAGTAACACAAATGGACAGGGGCACCACCTGGTGGCAAGGGTTGGAAATTATCACCTTTCCCCAGCACAGGAGTGATGAGCAGGCCATTGAATACACCATGGGTTCTTTCTAATATCCTAACTCCCATCCTCCCCTGCTCCCTTGCCTGTTTGTGGGCTCGTGAGGATCACTGACGACAGAAGTGTATTTCAATATCTTGCACTTTCTCATTTGCCCCCAAAAGTAGTTGTGGCTAGGCTGACAGCGGGGACACTTAATTGTTTTATCTAAGGAGGCGGGGCGTCAGCGAAACGCGAGGCCACATAGGTCGAGGACAGGAGTCCGCATATTAGAAAGAACCCGAAGTTGTAGTAGTATTGTTATTATTAGGAAGCAAAAGTTTTATTCTTTCATAGGCCTCAAAGGATTTACCTGTATTCAATAGATTTTGCATATTTGGTGACGCTTGCTTCATTGAAAAGCTATCTGTTGCGTTATTCCAACAGGCCTGCCTCGTAGCCATCATCGTGCCAGACCCGGAGGTCTTACCCAAATGGGCCAAGAGCAGAGGCATCAACGGGTCCTACGATGAGCTGTGCAAAAATCAGGTTTGTGCTCCTTTATATTGGTCAAGTTCAGCTCTAAATCACTATTAGTGTTGCCACACCACTTCTGGAAATAAGCTGATTTAAACCTTCCCTTGAGTTGAAGGAAAACAGTTAAATTAATTCGGATGCAAATCACAGGTACTAATCACCCATGGTACTTCCGAGTGATTTGGAGACCTCCGGGAGAAATGAGATTGCACACTATCCCCAAAAAGAGAGTTATAAAAAGAAAAAAAAAACTGGCGTTGTCCTTTAAATAATTGAGTTTTAGCTGGTAACATAGGATTCAATGATGATTGCTAGCTTGGAACTAGATGTAATCTAGTTCACCAGACTAAGACAGCGGCCGGAAGTAGAGGAGAAAGATACAACTCAATTATTTAGGGTAGGTGTAAAATAAGTTTATTTCCAGAAATGACACTGTATCACTTTAAAATATATATATATATTTTTTTAATATTTTTTTTACTCTTCGGGAGGGTTAACGGTACTAATATCTATATGTCCATATGCTCTTTATTGTGTAGGATGTGAAGAAGGCGATTTTGGAAGACATTTTAAAACTAGGCAAAGATGGAGGACTGAAGTCTTTTGAGCAGGTAAGTTGTCCTTGAATCAAGTCCAGGAATTTAAGCACTTGCATCATCTTTTTCTCTTGAACAGATACTGAAGGAGTAGTGGAGTAACTTGGTCACTAGATTCTGGTGCATTTTGCATGATTTCCACAATTTTAGAGACAGTCAGGAATTTTAAAATACATCCTTTTTGTAATAGCAATCAAATACTGTGTTGTCGTGACATGCCTAGATGAAATCTCCAAATCGAGACTTTGTAGGAATTTAGAGTGTCTAGTTTCTCAGTTTAGAAAAAAAATGAAAAGGAAAAAAAAACATATTATCACGGGAACAAAAACCAAAAAAGTATTATTATGGCATTTCAATGTGTTAGGCCTATATACTATATGGGTTAACCTTATAGATGTTTTTACCCTCTTTTATTGTGTCTGGTTAACGTTGTCTGTGTGTGCGCATGTGCTCCACAGGTGAAGGACATTGCTCTTCACAACGAGATGTTCTCAGTGGAGAACGGGCTCCTCACCCCCACTTTCAAAGCCAAGCGGGCAGACCTCAAGAACCACTTCAGGGAGCAGATTGACGAGCTCTACTCCCACATCAAGATGTAGGCCCCCCATCCTAGGAGAGGAACCTCGCGAGGAACCGGAACTGGAACCAAAAGCACAATAGGAACTTTACCAAAAAAGGGAGCCTCTTCCTCCTCAGGGAAACGCTTGGTGGCATCCTAGCGACTGGCCTCTTAATGTCGGCAAGCGAGCAATGACTGCAGACCTGGGTCTCTCTCATGAACAAATAAACTCACAACACAGGAACATCTGTAAAAGGAAGCAGGGAGTTTATATTGTTGAGATATTTATGATTATTTTATTTTTTCCCCACCTGAAGCCATATATTATTTTTAAAAACTGTATTTATTTTGTTCATGCCACATGAAGATAACAATATCACATATGAAGATAAACTGTAAAGAGCACAAATCGATGTTGTCAGGAAAAGTGCCTTCAGCTACTAGTAGCTTGACTTCATCAAACTTGTGTCATACCTGTAAAAAAAAAAGAAGAAGAAGAAGTTATTTAAATTGAATGCAATTCCGTTAATCAGCTCTCAAACTGTGGACAGGGTTTCCCTCTGTTTGCCTCTGATGGAGTAATGATGGAACATTGTCAAAGTCAGCTGAATGATGGCCTGTCAATCAATTTAATGTCTCGATAACAGCTAAAAATGTTAAGTCATACATTTTATTTGTCGGTTTTACCTTTAAATCTAAGGTAAACTCAGCACTGATTTTTGCTGATTTTTAAGTCCTTACACATTTGTTTGGATCAGTAGGAAAATGAATACAAGTGCAGGTTGTTTTTTTTGTTTTGTTTTTGTTTTTGTTTTTTTGTCTTTTGTTTTCAAGAAATGATTCATGTCAAAAGTTTTGTGCCACACATTGTCTTGCATTTCATGCCACTCCGTGTTTCTCATTTTTTGAGAGATATATCACTGTCATTTTATTTGTCTGCGTTTTTGTTTTTGTTTTGTTTTGGGGAATACAAATTTCTTGGTTAAAATGAATTTGAATTTGAATTTAAACATTCCTTAGCTGTCAACCAAAGACAGGGATAGATGCAGGCAGACAATCAGAATCCCTCCCAGTACTGCAGTGTGCACAATCACAAAAGCCCGCCTGGACGGTCGTTTAATTTGGAGGCTGCGACAGTTGTGTGGAGAAATTTCAGTGCCTTTTAATCGTTAAGATAGCTGCAAACTTGATAATGAATTTTTTCAGTTTTTGAAGCCCAAATTATATCAGCAGAGATATAAGTTATGTGATGTGGGTTAGTTGTGCTCATTCACACATCCACTCAAACATATCCAAAGATTCAGTGCTGCATATAGTCTCAGTGTCCTCAATCTTGGCCTCCAAACTTGGATCCCAACTGACATGCTCCTTTTTCAATACTGTTGTATTGAAATTTTATTATTAAAATAACACAAGCGTTGGACCATAAGGCTCATGATTTGAAGTAAGATGTTTGTAAAATATCAGTAGTGTTATTGAAAAATGCTGTCCAATGTTCAATGAAATGATTTTGAGATAGCCATGTAATTTCCTTTGAAATCAACTCGGTTCGAATTTCTGTCACTGTGAAGCAAGATGTCCTTCAACAATAGCAGGGAAATTGCTATGCTACTGTGTTGACCATTTTGTTGTGGATACTTTTGTGAAGGTTATTTAAGTGAGAACTAATAACACTTGGTGATGCAGTCGAGTCAATGAGTTAAGTACAATGAATGTTTGTAGGTATCCATTTTCCATTGAATGTTGTTGGGTAGCGTGTGTATCAGATTCATGTGCACTGCTGATGGTGCATCACATTTTTGTGATCGGCACAATTAATAAATGCCCTTCAGATATCATCTGTGTCTTTTCTAAAAGCTTGCTGTTTGGTGCAGTTTCAGTAAATGGAAATAACTGACGACTATAGTCTATAAATTGCTGATCTGCCGAGAAGCAAAACCCTTCCATATCATAGATTTGATATTGACTAGAATATTAAAAAAAAAATACATGAGGCCTACTTCACTTTAAATGTATGAGTTAATCTCCCACATGAAAGAATAAACAATAGCTGGCCATAGCCTATATATTAATATTATAAATATTATCCTCTCTCTGAATGTCACTCTAGGAATTTTAGTTGCCTATGTAGACTGAAGTTATAAGACAAACTGGCAAATACAGAATAAACCCGGTTAGAAGTAAATAAATGTTTATTCTGAGCCGCTGACACTGACACACAAGCATAAAGCGCTCCGGTCCAGTAGGTGGCACTAAGTCCTACCAGACGAACCATCCGCTAGGACTAACCCATTTCTCTAGGGCATATCCGAAATGTATCAAAACTATTATGTCAGATTATTTGCGTTACTCAAGGTCATTTGATATACTGCCATACATTTATCTTAAAGATGGTTGGTAGCACCACATATCTTGTTTTTCTAAATTATTTCTGGCCAACAATGTTTAGATACACCACTATTACCCCCCCTCTCTTTTTTTCCCCTAATTAGTCGAGTCCACAGGAAGAGACCAAACTTTTAGCGCGTTTTATGGTTGTTGACATTTGTCCTGTAGACGCTGTCCATGTTAGGTGGAAATGTAAGACAGTTGACCGGGTTTATTTTGTATTTGCCACTGCCAGTGTCTCTTATACCTTGAGTCTACATAGGCTACCAGAGAGATGATGAGCCGAAAGACGAAACCCCAGCAGAATGGCAAGCAGGGAGGAAAGGTAGGCTGTCATTATGTGTGAGTGCGCATCTGAAGTAACCCTGAGTAGTTTCTCCAGGGTCGACGGGGTTGTGTTTAAACAACGGTGTCGTAATATAGTTGATGTAAAGATTTGATGTAAAGACTTCATATTGCCTCCATAGCTCCCGGATGTTGACGGTCCAGTTTTTGGAGAATCTTGCCCTGACCTATCCTCAATTGAGAGGGACAGCATCTTCCAGATTGACCCATCCAATTCCGATGGTAATGCCAGTGGTCCGGGTCGAAGAACCAAGGCCTTTTCTTGTTTTCAGAACAGTCAAGTAATTGCCATTATATGCCAGTATTATTGTCATTATTCAACTAGCCCTCTGAATTCGGGGCCATGGCCTAGTGGGTCAGGAGATGGGCTTTAGATCAGAGGGTTGCTGGTTCGAATCCCACCCTTCCATTCCCCATCTCTGGGGTCTTCAGTCTCCATGACTGAAGTGTCCTTGAGCATGGCGCCAAACCCCATACTGCTCCAGGGACTGTAACCAATACCCTGTAAATATACAGCTCCAGGCCACTTTATTAGAATAGCATGAAAAAGTTGATTTATTTCCATAATTCCATCAATAATGTTAACCTGTCATGGATTGTAGATTCATGGCCCAGTTGTTTAACTATTCCAATCATTCAATTTTTTCTTTTTACATATTTTGGCCTTCCAGCTCAAAAAACCCATGAATTGGGGAATTCGCATCATTAGAATATTGTAATAAAATCACCATTTTCTTCATCAAAATTCGTTTCACATCAGTGCACATCAAATCAGTTGGAATTTGGTACTTTCTACATAACATGCAATGTTCAATACTTGGTTAGGACTCTCTCTGTCTTAATAACGGCCATGATGCGTTTAACATTGAAGTCAATGGCAGAAACAGTGCATGGGAGTAATGGAAGCCCAGATATCCTTGATGCTTTGCCGTCAGCTGTTCTTGTTTGTTGACCTGGTGTCCCACACTTCACTCTTCAATATACCCGTAGATATCCATGCTACATTTTGGTGTTAACTCACCCGTTTAATTCTTACTCACCAGAAATAAAACCCCATTCATTTTCAATGGGGCTTCATTTCTGGTGAATTAGAATTAAACTGGTGAGTTAGCGCCAAAACGTGGCATGGAAATCTTCAGGGTATATTGAAGAGTCACTCGTTTAACTCGTTTAACTTTTCACTCGTTTAACTTTTCAGTAAGGTTGTAAGCAAAACACAAATCTGTTTCAGGGTAGGATTTTGGTTTTCTGACCTAATTAATGAAGAAACAGCGCTAGCAAAGTTAGTCAGTCACGTCAGGAGGATTGTTTTGACTAGCAGCTGATGGACGTTTTTTTGTTAGGGCTACTGAAGATGTATCAATGCAATTCGCTACCTGCTGCCACCGAGTGATAAGGAATTATTTCATGTTTAGGACGCCAGTCAAAAGCAGACACTAGATTTGCTGATATTAACGATGAATTCACACGCACAAAAAAAAATCCCCAAGATTTTTCCACGGCCCACCTGACGATCTCTCACGGCACACGAGTGTGCCGCGGCACAGTGGTTGGGAAACACATGTAATTTAATGTAAATACACAAGCAACTTGAAGCAAGTATTTATGGAATTCATTATTGCCGTTTCTCTTAAGCTCTCCAGCAAGTACGAGTGGAAGGAGGTAGTAGTGCGTTTTGTGATGTTTTTTTCTTTCTTTCTTCTTTGGATGGGCATTTTCAGGGAACCCACTCCACAGCACTGCCTTGGAGGATGACTTTAGCCCCTTTGTGCCCCGGAAAAAGTTGACGCCGGCGAGGGGACAGGATGCACGGACCCCAGCCGGTAGGATGGACACTCCACACCGCCCTACAGGCGCTGCCAGAAGACCGAGCGCCGGCAAAGGGGGCAAGAGCATGGAAAAGGCCAAAGGCAGACAGGGAAAAGGCATGGAGAAACAGCCAACAATCCCTGTCTTCAAAACCCCCTTTGCACCAGCTAAAGTCACTCTGGGGTATATAGTCTTGTTTTTCGTTAACATGACTGATGCTGAGCATGTTAGTGTTGGACATGGATTGATATAACAGAGCTTTAGTATTTAGCAGAGAATATGTGACCACTGGTATGTTCCACCGCCCAACATTATTTTTCCTGTCTGTGTTTCATCAGGCAAATGAGGAAGATTTCCGAGGAAAGTGGGAATCCAAGGTCCTCTGTGTCGGGTGCGTCTGCGTCCCAGGTCCCAGCTGCAGCTTCAGAGGATGTGGACGACTCCTCAGAAATGGTATCAGGATTGCAAAACTATCACCCCTCTCACTAGCAGTCTTGCAAATACTTAAACACACACACTGTGTGTGCGTGTCCCCCCCTCCCCTCTCTGCTTTCACTGAATCCCTTTCAATATATCAGTGGCACTGTTTCTGTGATCTTGCCACTACCATGAAATAACGAATGCTGATGAATTTGATCTTTGCTGTGTCAATTATATATTGGTTGCGGTCTTGACATGGTAACGTCTTTTTCTTCCAGGAGACAGAGAGCGAGGAGGCGACTAGTGGAGGTGTCAGTAGCAGTACCAGCCAGGCTTCCAGGAGGAAGAGCCTGCCTGTTTTCCCCTCCAGGCAAGAGGCTGGGGAGGGCACCAGCACGGTAAGTCTACATCAAATAGATTATGTCAAGTATGAGTACATTCATTTCAGTACAGAGTACCAATACCAAATCCAATACTTTTTACCCCCAACATAAAATGAAAATAAATACATAGCCTTGTTTTTTCCACCGATGATGTTAGTTTTATTGTCCATTTCCATGTAGCTTTATGTTAGGACTTGTGAGGTGGTGTAGTTCTGCTTAGCTCCACCAGGGGCCTGCAGAGCCACACACGCATACTGTTTTCAGGCCGACCAGAACGGTGCCGGTGCCCGCACCACTTACGTTCGGCACGTAAGTGCTTACCTGCGAAACAAAACTTTTTCACACATTACTGTGTTACCCAGATGAACCTGCTGATTTCCACATTGTCGTCACAAAAAACAAGTATTTTTCAGTTAGCCAACTTTATGTTTAGTGAACGTTAAGATCTATGGCGTGAGGCCGGTTCCCGATTAGGTGCTGGAACGGGCACTAGCACGGATTTCGGTCGGCCTGAAAGCGTCAACAGAGGCCTGGTGAGAACCAGGCTAGAATGACTGAGTGGTCAGATTTCTAATTACAACAAGATTAAGTGTCCAGTGTATTGTGCAATAGGTGATCAGGTTTCTAATGATAGCAATTTGAAGTGTCCAGTGGGCTGCGCATCAGTGTACCATGTTGAAGTTTTCTCTCGTTCACAGCAACCCCACAGCAACCCCCCTCACGCCTTGAGACCATCTCAAGGCCCAGCAGCCCCAATACAACCGCAGCCAAGGAAGTCCCGGGGCAGAGTGTCCAGTGGCAGAGTGTAAGTAACAGTTTATCAGTAAAATAGCTATGGTATCTGTGATGGATGTACGTGTGTGTGCACAGTCCACTGTCCCGCAGCCAACTACACCACCAACTGCTATTTCCAAAGTGATTAGAACCCTTGGTATTTCCATCAGAGATCGAGAGTAGGGATGCACGATGTATCTGCCAGATGTATCGGTATCGGCCAATATTCAACACATCGGACATCGGTCTGATGGGTAAAACTGGGCCGATGTTAACGCCAATGTTTTTTTTAATATGATACGGTTCTAAAAGAATGGACTTGATGATGACTTTCACTGTTTGTCTTCTATTTTGTCTCTATTTTTTATCTAATTATCACAGGGAGTTAAAAAGTGTTTTTGGAAATAAAACGACATTCAAAAATTCTGTTTGTTTGCATCATTGTCATCTCTTTTTTTTCAAAAAAGAAAGAAAAACATCGGTATCGGTTAATATCGGTCATCGGCCAAAACCGCAATATCATAATCGGATATCGGTATCGGCCGAAATTTTTGACATTGTGCATCCCTAATCGAGAGTGTTTCAAGTCATGTCATGTAGGTCAGTGTTTCCCAACTAAGGGTGCGTGCACCACAAAGAGCACACAAACACCGTGCAGGGGTTACATGGGGCAAAAAATAATATCAAATGTATGGAACATAGATCCATCTGGATAGAGGGAGTGAAACGGAACATTAGTGAAGGGGCATTTGTGGTATGACAAAAATACTTAGTTAGAAGTATGCTACACACAAAAAAAAGAAAAAAGTTTGGAATCTGCTGTAGGTGATGGGTGTGTGTTTTGTTTAGAACATTTAGATCTTTTGGCATGCTGTGACTGAATGGGTTTTGAAAGATGCCAGGGTGTGGTTGGAATGACCACCGTGCTCTCGTTTTGCCAACATTACCTCCAGCTCATTGAAATAACCTGAAACAGTGGGAGTATAGCAGGTTTTTTTCTTCTCTTCTCTCTTTTCCTACTTTCATCTCTTTCGATACAAGGGGACTATTCCAAGAACGTGGCTACTTAGTAATCCTGGTTAAGTTAACCTTGAGGTAGTGGTAAATCATCTAATACAAGAGCGTGGAGTCCTTATTAAATGACACTTGAGCGTTATCTTTTAGCAGATTTACCACTTAAAGGTTCACTGTGTAATATGCTCAGTTGTTCATTTCCAGAATTCACACAGTCCATTCATAAGTGTTATCATTTAAATGTTTCGATTGCCTGAAGAAGATCTATGATCGAAACGTTGCTCCTAATAAATTAAGTGTTTTGCAAGCAGTGTGCAGATCCTTTCCCGCTCCTACATGTGTACAGTTTTTTTTTTCTAAACCCAACCACCACCCCCCCCCTTATGTGACAGTTGCTTTTTTGCTGGATGTGCACACTTTCCACTACACTCCAGCATTTAAATGTTACCATTAAACTCTGCATATTCATTATGACTGGGAAAATGCATTTTACATACATGAAAAAAGGGATCTTCTCCATGGTCCGCCATTTTGAATTTCCTGAAATGGGCATTTTTAGCAGCAAAACTTACCGTCCTTTCGTCATACTTGTAAATATTGATTTATTATTCATGAAATTATCAAATTCGGCAATAGGCAGCACAGTTTCAATGAGCAGCGTAGTTGCAATACCCACTCTGGCCACAATCTTACACTTTGTACCTTTAATGCAGGTTAACTTTGACAAATCACTTAACCATGTTCTTGGAATACTCCCCAGCTGCTGGCAAGTGGCATTCATGAGTATTAGAGACTGCTACAAAGTTATGACACCTCAATAAAATTGATGTCTTTGCTTCAGACGGCTGCTGCAGAAGATCGCAGAGGAGAATGAGTCACAGCCGAGGACCTCCGAGTCTAGTGATGAGCCAGAGGTACATTTTTATTTTTTTTACATACACCTACAGTCGAAATAGTCGTTCAATATTGGCTATTTGAGTTGGATGGGATGGCCGACATAATATATAATAAGAAGGGCTGCATGCAGGATTATGAAAAAAATAATAGTCATGATTCTTTGGGCCAAAATTGAAATCTTGATTATTAAACAACAACAAACGACTGAATGTTGTGCTCGATTAAATATAACCAAGAATGTATAACGGGTGAACAAAATAAAACTGTAATAATTATGTGAACAGCAGGCCCTGCCGACCGGTAGGGCACTCGTCGACCATGCGGCTGATCCGGGTTCGATTCCTGGCCCGGGTCCTTTGCCGACCCCTTCCCGTCTCTCTCCCCACTCGCTTCCTGTACACCCCTCACACTGTCCTGTTGAATAAAGTCGAAAAAGACAACAACAACAAAAAAAAGAAATTATGTGAAGCTCGAAGCTTAGGTGGGCCCACAGATTTTTGGCCAGAAATACCAGCCCCTGTGTGCAGCCCTATGCACAAGCACTAAAAGCTATATTGAACTAGAAATGCACTCAGAGAGTGCAGACCTCCGTCAAGGAAGCTGTTTGATAGAATATTTAAGTATGTTACTCCCTATTTTTTTCCAAGTCTTTTCTTCCTTGTTTTTGTCAGGCAAGAGACTGGAATATCCACATTTGCCCTATCCGCAATGGACAAGAAACTTTTTTTTTTAATTCCTGGATCGGAACCGTGATCCGGATCAGCACCAAAATGTAATCACTTGCTCCTTGTGCCATTTCCAAAAACTCACAAAATTTCATCAAAATCCGTTCATAACGTTTTGAGTTATCCTGCTGACAGACAAACAAACAAACAGACAAACCAACTCAATCGAAAACATTAATATAATTACATAAATTTCCAGACATATTTATTCATAATATCCAGAGGTGTCCATGACTTGAGGCTGGAGGTATAGTAGTTGTTGTGTGGAAACACTCCATCCTCTGGTTCCTTTCTGCAGACTGCGAGTGACGACAGTGGCAGTAGCGCCCCTCCTGGCAAGAGGAGGAACCGCAGGTCCCCTCAGGAGAGCCAGGAATCCGGCACTGTAAGTCAACCTTTTAGTAAGTAATTAAAAATGTGGAAATCCAGATGCACCGGTAGTTGTTTGTTTGGTGTCTTTCCAAGACACTGATTGTTTATGGGTGTGATTTTGCTTACAGAGTGTTGTCATCTTTTGTATCTGATATATACAATGTTGTGCGTGAACGCGTTCAAAAGAACGCGTTCATTAAACACGCTAATTTTTTCGTGAACGTTGAACTGAACCCAACACATTTTTTAATAAAGAACTTGAACGTGAATTAGTTCACATTACGTGTCATGAACGGCAGACATCACTGTAAATGAACGTTGGAATTTGTTTTCCATTGAAAGCTGAGTTACATCTGTTTTCTCTTTTGAAACGCAATGAGAGAAAGTTCCCTCCTTCTCTCTCTCGCTGGTGCCGCTTGTATCATCAGTGAGAATTTCTTTTCACAGCTGTGTGTGCAATGCATTGTGGGCAGCGTAGTGTCTGGCCAAGAATAGTTCAATAACATAGGATTAGTTATTGCTGCTTACGCACGACGTTACCCATGATGAATTGCGGCGAAGAGAGAGAGCGCGCGAGAGAGTGAGAGGCAGACAGACAGACCAAGCGCTGCATTTAAAAAGTGGTTCGTGGAAGGGATGGCACGGAGACAGACACCGATTATCCTTATGAACATTTAAACCACCTGCGCAGCAAAAACAGTAAGGACATCCACAACGTCCTGTTCGAATTTGAAACGGCACCATCCGGTGTGAATGCATTTGCACGCCCTCGAGGGTCATAAGAGAGGAAAGGGGGAGAAGACCCCTACCAAGCCCAAACGTAAAAAAAAATGCCACTTCCAGCAACCTCCCAGAGGTCCGTGATGGTCTCACAGGTGCAGGTAGATCAACTGATTATCGACTACTACATTGTGGAAGATGTACAAACTCTAAACAAAAAAATCACTGTATCACACATGTGTTATAAGTGTGTTACATAAGATACACAATTTCCTTAAAAATATATAGGCATATTTGTGCATTTGACTTTTGCCTTCATTAGGTCTACCTTCATTCAAGAGTTTTGCTCATGTAAATTAATTCATACACAAACAGTAGGCATTATAATATTATATATAACATTATATATAGCCTATATATTTCATATTATATATATTATTTATTTATTTATTGAAATGCTAGTAGACTTCATTGCACTAGGCTAGAACTGGTCTACCTTGTCTGTACTGCATGCTGCAAGTTTCATCACCTGGTATGAAACCCACAATTGCAGCGTCATGAGCAAATGTCTAGTCAGTTTCAAAGAATGTATGATTTCTAGCTCGTGGTGTGAAAAAAGTAGGCCTATTTATTTGAATATTTCACGAAAAAAATGAACTGAAAATGAACTGAACTTTGAACTAGTTCACAATTAAAATTGTGAACTTTGAACGTGAACTGTTCACTTTGAGCATCTATGAACTGAACTTGAACTAGTTCAGAAAATCTGTGAACTGGCACAACACTGCTGATAGAGGACCTAAGATTTGTCTTTTTTCAATCCCCAACAGTCGTCAAACCAGCATGCAGGAGGAAAAAAGAGGGCCAGGAAGTCTACATCCAGCTCCTCCTCAGGTACTGTGGGGTCACTTTGTGTTTTACCATATGGTAGTGAGCATTAGAGATAGTTATCTATTTGAGTGCTGTTGAAGGTCATTAATTGCCTTTATAGATTGTGTCTATGGGGCATACAAACTCGATCATCATGTTTATTGTGCAAAATTGCTGTCTCATGGAGATCTTATCAGTTATTTTATGGTTAATGTATATTTCTTTTCAGGATTAGTCATGCACACACAAAATAACTTTTGTATAACGAACACGTTCACCTGACTAGAAGAGTTTATTGGCGCAGGACAGACATTGGATGCAGCGACGATACTAAAATGTTAAGTGTAAATGTGTGTGAAACATCCTCTGTGGCAGTCGCCTTTCAGTCATGCAGGTAGTTGGGTGTATTATAATTACGCATGCAAACAGGTGTGATTACTACCTGATTTCACTCTGAGGGTAAAACAAAATGGGGTATAAAGGTCACAGGGAATTAGCGCTGGTGAAGTGTCTCCCTCTCCCTGCCTGCATTGTTTGCTCAGATTTCGCAATTAAGGCCTTTTTCCACAGAGCTAAACTCTGGTGTCTCTTCTTTTTTAGATGTATGTGTGGGTTGGGATTTTATAGCTTTATTTGGACAGGACAGTGAAGAGAAGACATTAAATGACGGGGGAAATGAGAGATGTGGTTGAGTTGGGAAATGACTCAGGCCAGAGTCAAACCGGGGGCTCCAAGGACAATATTGCTTTCTTTGCACCCCTAAAGGACCACTCTAATAGAAAACTATAAGTTTACATGGTTCCAAACGTGTTTTCATATGTCCAGAAACAGAACTCTAATGTACAGAAGTTGTTTTGTTCAGTAAGGACTGTTTGTAAACGTTGTTTTAACCGTTTTTCAACACTCTAAGTCCTGCCCCCCAAAAACAAACACGAGCCGGAATTGATGTCAGAAGATGAAAAATCACGTCTCAATCCACGCACTTGTGTCAGCCAAAATATCTGCACTTATTTGCCGTTAAGTTGAGGGTGGAAAGTGCTCTGCATCTCAGTACACAGTGCACAGTGTGGGGAATGGAACGCACACCGGGTCATTAGCAGCGCCTTAGCTAACTGGATCTATGCACACTGTGGGAGCTGTGAAATTTGAGTGCGGATACGATAGTGATGTTATTGTTCAAATAGAGAGTAGAGAGTAGAGAGAGAGAGAGTAGAGAGTAACATTTATTGATCCCGAAGGAAATTTAGGTGTCTAGTAGCATACATACAAAAATAAATAAATAGATTATTTCACATTAAACATTCAGATATAAAAAAGTCTCTCATTGCAATAGTTATTACTGATTGTTGAAGGAGGGGTGGGCGAACAGTTTGCAATGAAATGTTTTCAATTTCAATGAAATAGAAAGTCTAACAGCACGAGTTCTGCAACTAAAGGACTAGCTTATTAGCTTTCCCCACGTTTCCATACTACCAAGCAAACTTCCGAGCACAACACCACTGTATAAAATATAGGACACCGTCCACAGACATGGAGTGAAACAAATAGCTCTAATACCAAATCTGCCCCCCGACATTTTCGCTGTTGGGGTGAATATCTAACACAGTTACATTGTAAGCTCGACCTCAAAAGACACGTAGCAACATGGGGTTTCTAAACAGTCTGGAATAGCCAGTAGCACCAAAAGAGTAGAACATGTCACACGGAGATTATGTATCTGACACACTTAATAAAATCTATGTTCACACCGGTAGTCTACGGTAGCTGAACGGTCAATGAAGGGAACCAAATACGGAAAGTGTTTCATCTGTTATATACTGTATCATATTTACAGCTATTCCACCCACCCAACCCTGAAAGCACAGTAGGTCGACGAAGCTAGCAGGCCAGCTAGTCCTACTCACTGATGTGTTGACTAACACCCAGGCGAGCACCATTAGCAGTCTCACTGTCAGGGCTCCTATGAATTATAATTTCAACGATCGAACACCCCATTCTTGCCTGCCGTCAATCCCATGTCTTCGTGCTGCTATCGTTTCACATTGTTAGCCTTGTCATTTCTCCAGCTGCTACTGTATGTTTTTGCAATGGCCAGGACAACAATCACGGTGTTTACAAATTACATCAACATACTGTGTTTGAAAAGTGATGAAATCTGTAAGAACAAAGTTGTAATGTAGAAACAACACGGACTCGGAAGTACATTTTCAAACTTTATAGTCAGTCAGGACATCGTCATGTCTGCAACTCATCTCACACTTTGTCTTGCTAGCTCAGCTGTAGCTCTACCTGCATCGTCTCGTTGGAGTAAACAACACTCCCCATCAGGGCTTGAAAACGAAATTATTTTTCAAACGTTCCGTTCCGAACGGTTCAGGCAAGTTTCAGTTTAACGTTTTCGTTCCTGCAATCGTTCCCCCACAAAAATATCGTTCCTGAACCGGTTCGGAACGAAAAATAACGTTCGTTCTTAACGTTCCTGCAGTGTTTAACGGCCATATTAAGTCTATTTTCGTGGACTTTATCTTAGAATAGACGTACTCATTATTTCCCCTTGATTTACACAGCTATTCTCAAAAATAATAACACACCCAAAAACACTCAGATGGGCTATCCATCCTGGCAGATTTAACCGGATGCCTATAATTCTTATCAAAAGTAGCCTATGCGCACAACAAAAGCACTTCAGTAACTTTACCACAACATAATTTGCCATAACCGCATTGAACATCGAGGCACTCGGCGGTGCCATTACAAGTAGTAAGCTAAACATGACTTACCCACCAGTTGCCTCTCGAGAGCACTCTGCGAATTAGGTTCATCAAATCGCCTATCCAATTCCTTTGCAAATCATTGACTGCATGGTCCAAATACTCTGTCCCTGTAGGAATCCCAACACCGATCTCAAGACATGTTCTCTTTTGCTCTCCATGAGACTGAAGTACAGCGCGGGTAAAGTGTCATTTCTCTTACAAAAACTTATTTGATATTGGTGGTCAAAAACTTTAGGGCGGGTTTATTAGTCAACTTCCAATCACTACGAGAAAGCCAGGAGAACAGAGACAGTTTAGTTCTAGTTTCCTATCAAAATCTCTGAGGAGAAGCACATCCTAAATTTACCCAGGAAGTTTCTCCATACAATGCACAGTCGCACTCTGATTGGCCAATGCTCCTCAATATTTTATCAATCGGCGGCAAGAGCTCAGGTGAAGCAAAATGCTGTTGCTGTATGCATGTTTCCCCTCATACACGTCAGTATCCGAACTAAAAGACTGCTCGTCGCCATGGTTACTCCTCAAACAAAATCGTGCACTTGTATGAAATATAGAGAACGAAAAAAAAAAACCGTTATTAACCGGTTTGTGGATTTCAGAATAACGTTTTTGTTCCGGAACACTTGAAGACCATTTCGGTTTCGTTTCCGTTTCCGTTCCTTGTAAAATTCCATAAAATTTCGTTCGTTTTCGGTTTTCGTTTTCGTTCCTTGAACCGGTTCGGAGCCCTGCTCCCCATGGCTCTGAAATATCAGAGCCGTCAGAGCCATGCGGCTCTGAGAGCCGTGAGGAAACGGTGCCACCCAGAGCCATCTAATAACAGAGTTACGTCACTCCCATAGACCTTAATGGACCAATCTTTCCACAGCAATGGCGGCTCTCATGGAGCCTCACGGAGCGTTAACATGGAAATCCCCATTGACTTTAGTTCTATTAGAAGTAGTTACTTAGTTCTAGGAGGTGGCCGTAGAACACAGAAAATGTGGTAAAGGTAATGTAATTTGTTTGTACTTAATCTTTGTTTGGTATGTGATGGTTCTGTGTTAGTTTCCAACGAGTTTCCAACAAGTTTACTGTTAAGAAACATTTTAATCTACACGAATCACATCACCAACTGACTTCCTGGTCCCCGGTTTGCGCAACTCTGTTATTAGATGGCTCTGGTGTTATAATAGAAGTCTGTGTCTGCGTATTATGTGCAACCAAGGACTAAGTGTACTGTGTTGTGTGGTTTTTGTTGTCCTTTAGATGCTGGTGCCAAGTCTAGGAGGAAGAAGGGGGCTTTGAGAAACCCAATTGACCTTGAAGTTATTTTGGAGCACTTTCTCGACTTTGTTGAGAAGTACAAGTAAGTGGCTTGATGCATAGACCTGCTGGTCATTGAATTTCTGTGTCATTCTTGTTCATTTTTGGGGAAGTTAAGATGAAAAGAAAGGGCCTTTGTAAGTGTGTCTTACAAAGGCCGTTCTTTTTCTGCTCCAATGGAGAGCCATTCTTTCGACTGGAGTAGAAAAAAAAACTTTTGCGGGTTAAACTGTGGGTGTCTGTGTTTGATGCACCCAGAGAGATTAGATTCCCAAAGCCAAGTATTATCCCAAGTATATCCCAAAGCCATTGTGTATATTAGCTAAGTCACTTGACCCCAAGTTGTTCCAGTGGGTACTATTTAGAGATAGTCAACTGATAAAAATGAGTCTGCCGCGTAAGGTGTCAAGCAGTTAGTAACTCAAGGCAACACTCTTGTAAGTGTGAAAACAAACACCACATGCTTGGCCTGTAGGCATGGTACGGTTTGCGTCACAAACCGAAATCGTACGGTTTGCATGTCACGGAACGGGGTAGTGCGCGACCGCACGGTGCCCACGGTTTCCAAAAAAAAAAAAAAAAGAGTGACCACCGGCGGACGACGCAATTAAAATCCTACTACTTTTACAAGCATAAAACACAAAGACTACGTAGGATATTGAGTGTGGAAAGACTGATTTCTATCAGCCAACTGAAAGGCATAATGTAACAGCATGCACCAGCTGAGTAGGCTACAGTAGCCTACAAGCAAGCGCAGGTCGGTCAGCGCGTCTCTCTCTTCCCCCTCTCTCTCCACGTTAGCGCAAGTGTCACTGCCCCCAGCCTTTATTCTGACCAATTTAAATTAAATGAACATGAATTTACAAAAAATGACAGATTAGCAGAGCAAAGTAGACTTACGTTACAGTAGTGTAGGTTATATCCACGTGACATTGGATGGGGATTCCGGACGGCATAATGCGAGATATGAACATATCCATCAGATTCACTGCGCTGTCCTTAACTGCAATCAACTGTAGGCATAATTACATGTAGCCAGCTAAACTCTGATGGAATGAGGGGGGCTTTGCAATGTTGCCTAGTTAACATTGATGTTTAACACTATAACCAAAATAAAATGACTGTTTTAACAGGCTCAGATTCACAGGAGTTTTGTGAAACATTCTTGTGAATACACTTCTAAAAAAACGATCTTTTAAAATGATTTGTTACCTTAACTTTCACATTTTAACATAACTTAACCCTATCACTTGTTCACCTGAAATTGAATTTGACTTCTGATTTTACTTCTACGCTTCTCACGGCCGGCAGTTTCATGATAGGAAGCAACTTCATCCTAAGCGCAAAACTCGCAGAAAGCGGTATCAAAATAAAAGTCCAATTCGTTCTCAGTGTGTCATTGACCAAAATAGTCATACTGCACTGACCTAATGGTCCCATTGCCCACAGGAGTGTAGCTGTTTTATTTTTACACGTCAAATGTGTTATAGTATGTAATATTTGAATATTTGTCAACTTAAAAGTTAGGACTTAGTTATCCTTTTTTGTGAAATAAATGGAAGCATGTTAAAATCATTGATATCTTTCCTCTTTCAGTAACTTCACCTTGTTGGTTAAATGAAGTCAAATTCAACATACCCATGATAAGCTTACATTTTCATTCTAATTGTTATTTTATACATTTCCAGTGCATAATACATTTTATTTAAAAAAAAAAACAAAAACAAAAAAAAAACAACCGTATAAAACCGAAAACCGTGACCTTGAAACCGTGATATGGACCGAATCGTGACTTTTTTGAACCGTACCACCCCTATTGGCCTGGGCTGGAAACTCTCCTGGTACTCCTCAGCACAGCTGAGTACAAAAAGGGGAGGGGTTCAATTTGATTGGCTAGTATGTTAACATCAGTGACATCCACCACCACCAATTGTAATCTGTGGTTTTCAGTAAAGGAACTGCATGACATGAGCACACAGCCCTGCAGATATGTGCTGCATCATCTTAAGCACATTGCTGCTGGAGATTACGCTGTGTGCTGTAGAAGCCTACGTTCAGACACATTGCTACTAGATATTCGCTCAGCGAGTGAAGTCAATAGAATGTGTATGTGTTCCAGCGAGGCGAGTAGACGAGAGTACAAGCAATGCGATGTGGGCGGATTCCGAGTAAAAAATATTTCAACTTTTAGCGAGGCGAGTACGCGAATAACCAGGAGAAGGATGACTGAGCGCTCTTGTTCTCCAACTCTGTAGAGTCTAGTCTTCTTACTTCAAGAGCACCTACAGTTTGCACCTACAGTTTCCTTTCATTTAGAATGTGGTGGCACTACGGCCAACTTCAGGCAACTCCACAGGTCGACGAGGAAGTTATAATTAAAAACCCTTTATTTTATCTGGGGCATAGTAACTGGCAAAACCGGCAACCGGTTTCAACCCACACTGTGTCTTCATCAGGGCGTGACATAGGAGTCCATTAGGTGACCTATTTATCAGTTCAGGGGGTCACATGGTTACCTCGATATGACATGACCTTTCAAAAAATAAAAGATAAAAATGTAAAGTCCATTTGGAGTGTGTTATTAATCATATTACTTCACATGAACATTACACACCACTTTATAGAATAGCAAACATCACAGTATTTTAAAATGGTGAATTACTAATCATTTGTATATGTCTCTTCATATTAAGCAATATTCCAACCCTTTAGTAAAGTGAAATGTTCCAAAGAAGGAGAGAAAAACCTTATCTAGGAGAGAAATAATAAGCCCAAGTTACAAAAAAGGCCTAAAATCTATCTCCTCATTAAATCCTGGGGGGTGGAGCGCATCGAATTTATGGCTTACGACACCGAACACCAATGAGATATCCACAGTGATCAACCTGTCCCTGTACAACGCACACCAAGCCAAGTACAGGTACTATCCAAAGGTTTATCATTTGCCCCTACCTACCATGGTAACCACTTTGACACGAAAACAGATCTATTCAAATTCTACCGGAACCTGCATTTGAAAGCATGGTCTGCCCAGAGACCCAGCATACAGGATGTACAGCAGTATAGCCCCGAGACCCAGTCCTCTACCACCAAATTCAAACCTAAGTCTACCTTTTCCCTACTGAGCACCAATCCTAGTTTATTGGCATTCATCAAAAAGGTTGACTGCGATGTCCAAAGACTGTTTGCGCAACCAAATCCACCCCTGTACAAGAACAATTTAACAACCCCTGAACAAAATGCTTTACGAAACTTGCAACAAAACAAAGACATTATTATCAAAAAAGCGGACAGAGGGGGTGGCGTGGTTGTATGGCATTACGATAAATATTTGAAAGAAGCGCAACGCCAACTACGTGACGCGGAGTACTACACTGAACTCTCCAGCATTCCCCTACCGACTATGGAAGATCTTGACGCATTACTAGACTAGAGCTAAAGTTGCTGGTTGGATTACCGAAAAAGAATATGCCTTCATGCACTGTGAGCACCCTGTATTGTCTGTCTACGTTTTATATGTTGCCAAAAGTCCATAAGGAACCTAAGGACAGTCCACCTGGCCAGACCTATAGTGGCAGCGAACGGAAGCATTACGGAACCCGCTTCCCAGTTCATTGATCACTTTCTGAAACCATATGTGCAGAAATTATCCTCATATGTCAGAGACACTACTCATGTACTGAATAAATTAAGTAACCTTGGAGATACGTATAACTTGGGACTTTTTGGTGACAATGGATGTTGAATCTCTATATACTAATATTTACCATGCTGATGGGTTAAGAGCGGTGAACCTGTCTGACAGAGAAGAGGTGACGCCTCCATCGCCTCCATTTTAGATCTTACAAGTTGGGTATTGCACAATGTGTTTTTATTCCAGGATGTGATGTACAGGCAGTTTAAAGGCACCAGCATGGGAGCATCTTTCGCCCCAGAGTATGCATGTTTTTTTTCTTGGGAGTCTGAGCATGTATTTAACGCAGAAAAAAATAATTTGAAAGACAACATAAAGCTGTACTGTATGTATATTGATGAGGCACTGAGACGGAACTGAAAGACATGCATAATTACCTGAATAAATTGTCATTAGAATATTCAAAAAAAGAAATCCACTTTTTAGATAGATTTATACAAAAAAGACCATAAACTCCATACTACGCTGTACAGAAAATCCACCAATCGCAACTTCATATTACACTCGCGCTCCAAGTCTATAGGATGGACACTTTTAAGTGTTTGCAATCTTCGTGTAACCACTGCACTAGTATCAAACAACACAAAGATTTAATGGATTTTATAACTAAAGAAAAACACAAAAGCAGACACTTTGTGAACTGTAAGGCCGTTTACACACTAGGGCGGTAAAGTGTTGCGTGACTGATCCGATTTTTACTGACGTCAGTGAAAATACATGGAAACACATCTGTCCTTACACACCAACCGGCGGTAGTCGGGCGTCAGCGGCCGCCCTCCGCGCTGCATTTGGAAAATAGAATTCGAGCATATTTTTCAAATTCTATTGAATTCTGGGCGCCATTCAATACAATTTGGAATTTTAGAATCTTACATTGTTGTAGAACGCATTATTTTCATAGAATGTTCAAAAACCCACACCCTTAAAGGTTAAGGACAGGGTAGTGGAACATAAATACGCAATACGGAAAAATAATGAAGACTACCCGATGGCGCGTCATTTCAATAATGCGCACAATGGAGATGCTTTAATGCCTCTACTTGCAGCAAAGACTCATGTCCAGACGCCACCTAGAGGTGGTGATCGCCTTAAGCTACTACTCCAGCGTGAAACATACTGGATCCATAAATTTTATGCGCTCCACCCCCCAGGCCTTAATGAGGAGATAGATTTTAGCCCTTTTTTTAACTTGGGCTATGTGTAACTTAGTATTTCTCTCCTAGATAAGGTTTTTCTCTCACTTAACTAAAGGGTTGGAAGTTGGAATATTGCTTAATATGAAGAGACGGATACAAATGATTAGTAATTCACTGTTTTAAAATACTGTGATGTTTGCTATTCTATAAAGTGGTGTGTAATGTTCATGTAAAGTAATATGATTAATAATACACTCCAAATGGACTTCACATTTTTAACTTTTTTTTTTTTTTTTTGAGAGGTCATACCGAGGTAACCATGTGACCCCCTGAACTGATAATAAATAGGTCACCTAATGGACTCCTCCTTTGTTACGCCCTGATGAAGACCCCGTGTGGGTTGAAACCAGTTGGCGGTTTTACCAGTGTTACTATGCCCCAGATAAAACAAAGGGTTTTTAATTATAACTTCCTTGTCGACCTGTGGAGTTGCCTGAAGTTGGCCCTAGTGCCACCACGCTCTAAAGGGCTGTCCACACCGAGCGGAATTTCCGCGCGGATATTCGCAGCAAAATTCGCAAAATTAACAATGTATTCTAATTACTCTGTGCACACCGAAAAGCGAAAATCCGCAGGGGAGAAAAAATAACATATCTGTCTGTTTTGACGGCGGATTTTCGCAAGCGAAAAACGGGGTTTGGCCAATCAGACACCGACTTGACAGTGACATCAGCTCCAGTGCAGTTCTCAAACTGCGAATGATGGTGGGGGAGCGCGGAAGGACTGTTTGCATAGACTAACTGCAAAAAATAACCGTTAAGAAATAATTTCAAAACTTGTTGCGTGCAAAGGAGTCCAACAGATGTCTTACGCTTTCTGATAGGCTACATTACACTAATTCCAAGCGAGATTAAATTGTCTAAACACTTCACGAGGTGGTGAAAAGGACTGCTGTGTGATCTGTGGCGGGCACTTGCGCGTGTGGGTCTGTCCGAGAGCGCAGATCTCGAAAGCAGGAGCACAACCTGTGCGGTCGTGGACCCCGTAGCGAGAGTAGGCTACCACCACGGACCTCTTGTAACCACTTAGGATATTTCATATCGAATGAACATTTCAGGTATCATCCGTGTAGCCGACGCGCACATTTGCATCGTGGAGAAGGCCTATTGAAAGTAGCTGGTCAATACAATGACAAGCACGAAGAAAGGCTTCGCGTTATCTTTCCACAGCGAACGTAGGCTATAAATAACACTAATGAAATAGGCTATTATGTCTGTCATCGGTTGAGACAGCAGCTCAAAGGAGAGGGAGAGATAGAAGGTGTGTGTGTGTGTGTGTGTGCGTGTGCGTGTGCGTGTGTGTGCGTGTGCGTGTGCGTGTGTGTGTGTGTGTGTGTGTGTGTGTGTGTGTGTGTGTGCGTGTGCGTGTGCGCTTCACTGATTAAAACAGTAGTTCTGAGGAGTTGTAAGCATTTTCATAGCACACTACAGAATATTCCCATTTAGATGCTTCATTAGCCTATAGTCACATATAGCCTACACTGTGCCACTGCGCAATTTCGCTGGTAAACTGGGAGTTTCATGTGCAGTGACTTTGGCGTCATCAAATAACAGCAGAATATGGGATAGGCCTACTAGTTAGGCCTATATGGAGAAGGAAGTCCCGCCAGCAATGTAGGCTATGGGGCGACCATGTTTGCAAACTTTGTTAGAAGTAGGCTATAGATAGTGGTGTAATTTTACTTGTAGTCATGAGCGCCAGCCACTGCGCCGTTAACTGTCCTTGGGGACTTTTGTATGCTCCAAATATTCCAGAGGTATATAAAATATAAAATATTCCAGAGGTTACCTTTTGTCGGAAGTGCAGTTACGCACGACCGCAGTAACGTCTGGCTTCGGTGGAAACGGTTGTAACTAGGGCATTTACTCTACTATGCACCCATGTAAACAACTGACATTGTAGCCTTGAGCCACGGCTAGAGCATCTATGCTCTCTACAAAATACCCTATGAGACAGCTCGCGCGTCTTCTCAGCGCTCCACGTCAAAACGACTGTGTAGCCATTTCCCCCCTCATTTATCCTCCACCTGTTCTTCCTCGGGCTTCTTTTTCATGAAAATCCAAACGTGTCCACTCATCAGTGCTCTATCCGCTAGGAGGGAGTATGTGTGCGTGTGTGCATAAAACAGATAGAACAATAAAACATTACACCTAGTCACACATAGTTTTTTTTTAAATGGGCTATCTATTTCTCGGGGCGCGCAACGGCTTTCTGTTGCGCAAGATGACTTGTTCGTTGTCGCATCAGTAAGCGAATAACCAATTGGAATGCAGAGTTCAGTACTTCTCGCTTTGGCAGTTAAACCCGCGGGAACGTTTAGCGGACGTGGGCAAGTAGGCGAGTGGGCGAAAAGCGAGTGTTGTATGTGAATGTGGCTTAATGGTCTGTCGCAGTAATATTCACCATCCCTCTTGCGCCTGTGTACTTTGTTCTTGATTTATACTTACTTATTGCTACTGAGTAGGCCCTTGCTTGTAAGTCGCTTTGGATAAAAGCATGTGCAAATTGTCGTGTAAAATGAAATATCCCATATCCCAATAGGTTGACATTGGTTGAACTATTTACTTAGACTCTAGTGTAGACTTCAGTTTCAAATGACACTTTAGGATGTTGGACATACAGTTTCAGAGAAGATGATCTATACATGTGACATTGCATTTCAAGTTATTATTTACACTAGGGCTGCATGATATTACAAAAATATGCGATACACGATAACATGACTGTATACCGCGATGTCGATATTACTCGCGATATTTCATATATACATATATTTTCCCCTCTCTACTTGCCATTCTACACTTTATCATGTATGAAACGACTGAAAGCAATGTTTTATTTCCAACATTATTTTTATTCGGAAAAAACATGCCTAATATACAGCATCAACTTAAAAGGTCAACCTTTTTAATACCTTTTTAACCTTTTCACCGAATTGGCTGTTATTAAAAATTAAAAAGTAGGTATCACGATATATAACCAACTTTCGCGATACGTATATCGCAAGCCGTGATATCGCGACATCGATAAATTTTTCGATATATCGCGCAGCCCTAATTTACACTCCTAATGGTAATAGTGTAACATAATTTCATCACATCACGTCACATCATTTCATCCTTTCATTTCATGTGCTCATGGAATTGGGAACTGCTGGTTAGGATTTCATGTACATGTTCATGTTTTAAACATTCTCACATTACCAGTTGTCATTGTTCTTTGCAGGGAAACGGTGGACTCCATTGCTGTTCAAAAGGCGATCGATTACATGTCCGAATCTTTTGTGGAGCAGATGACTGAAGCGGTAGGCTCGATTGTAATTGTATTGTGTATTGATGGCTCAAGCATGCCTTACATAGAGAGAGCACTTATCGTCCACTAATGACATAAACCCTTTTCTTTCCAGATCACAGCAGCCAAGGATCTTAACAGCGTTAAAAAGAAAAACATGAAGGTAATTTATGTCATATAGATGCAAATTACAATTTGTCTTGATGTTTTCGTTTGAATGATGCCTGCTGTAATGAGCTTTAGGCATGTCTAGTCCTAAGTGTTTTTTTTTGTTCTTCTTCTTCTTTCTTAACTTGGGTAGTTGAATACTGCCATTAACAGGAAACGCTCAAGCCTGCTGGACGCCAAATACGAGTTGCTAAAGTAAGTTGAAATCTGAAGCTGCCAAACGTTTTCTAAAAAGGACTACAGTATCTCTTAGCATGGTCTATGATGGGTGGGGGGTGGAGAGACACTCAAGTCGCCTGTTTCTGTGACTGAACAAAACAAACCATTAACTAACTAAACAAAAAAACAAGAATTTGTATTGTAGAAAAGCTATTGAATGACTTATCTTACATTGCACCATCGCAGTAGCAATGACTGTGTAATGATAATTTTTTGCCAATGTGCCCGTGTAATTGCTTTTACCAATATCAAAAAATGAAATCAAAATAAAATGGGGGGCATTTTTGATGTTGTGCTGTGTATTCAGGAGTGAGGCTGCGGTGCATGCGCTGCAGAAGGAGCATGGTGAGTTGCAGCAGAGGCTAACAGACATGACCAACGGCATGACCCTACTGAGGGACCTCACCGACCTGCACACCAAGTACGCCGCCCACTGTGATGCCCACCCAGACCTGCCACCCACGGTGAGAATGGGGACTTACCAGAGATTGTACAGATACACCAACTTAATGCTTTGCTATGGGTGCCAAGCGTAAGCATGTTTCGGTCTGCTTAAAAGACAGTGTGGCGTCCGCTTGACTTGAAATAAAAAGTTTTTTTTTTTCTCAAAGTTTAAACAGTAGGCCGACAAGTTACAGCATTAGACTTTGCTTGATCATGGATTCAAGTATGCCCAGAACCTTAACAACCCCAGAAAGTTACAATGACTGTTGTTGACTGTTACAATGATTTATTGTATAAAATCCATGTATCTCATCCACTTGAATGGAACAATCCTTAGGTCTGCATTATTGCTTATTACTGTTACACTTAATCGCTGACCAAATTTCTTTAAAAACGCTTTAAGAACAATTAATTTGCCCCGCATATCGTTCCGGGTTAAGCATGTGATAGCAACATCGTATTTATGTCGGCATTTGACACAAAAATGATCAATCATGTCATCCCTACAGTCTATTTGTAATACCCTCGTCAGTTTGCGGGGGTTCGCTAATCGCGTGTTTGCACACACACCTTATTTGAGACTGGTCACCATTCCCCACGGTCGTCGCTGGGAACCGGAAAGTCCTTAAATGCTGACAAGAAATACTACAGTCTGCTACATGTTTCCGGGTGACTTCGGAGCTCTATTGGCACCTCTGTCTTTTCGATTCTTTCTGGAGTTACATTCCATGTCATGCAAAATAATACATTACGTTTAGCAGACGCCCACCCCCGAACTGCCAACAGCGGTGAGAATATGCATTGGCCATTAAATATCTGAAAAGGACCTGACTGGGTGTGCAGACATTTTTGTTTTCTAAATCTAAAGCGTCTTATGGAGGCCAGCAAGGTTAAGAGAGAGATTACATTAGTATAGTAGCATTTACAGTAGTGTATCTCAACAGGGGCTCTACAGCCCCCCAGGGTGCATTGGGGAGCCCTAGGGGGGACGTTGAGAAGGATAAAGCTATTCAAAAAAGGTTGAGAAATGAGAACCACTGATTTACAGCGACCCCCTCACAGGATATGACACCGGGAATGACTCAAGTAGAAACGAACACATTGTAGACTGACTGTTGTTGTTGGGGATTTTTGACCGTTTACCACTCAACCTGAAGTTTCAAATAGATTTTAAGCATTCGTCAAACAATGCATGTTACCTTATGACTTGCAATGGTAAACCTCTCACCTTCAGTTCTACCATGGTGGCATCTCCTGCCGATGTATTAGGCGAAGCCTAATTACTAAATTACAATTATTAAATTGTTGAAATTCTAACCTCAGTTTTCCAAAATAAGCCATTTTACCCGTCATGCCACTGTGGCAAATCATGCAATGTGGGAACACTCAAGCAATCCAGGCTGCTGTAGCATATATTTGCTTTTCCCCAAGCTGCGTACAGACATAAGTTCAATGTCTTACTTTAGTGATGGCACCAGGAAAGAAGAAGCACTGTAATACCTGCTGACAGACCTCTTTTCCTGTTCCAGTACGGCCCGACCAGTTTACCTGCGTTGCTCCTGGAGGCCAGGTGCATGATGGGAGCAGAGCACCAGCTGAAAGCAGTCAACGCAAAGCTTCAGAAAGTTCTGGATGATGTGAACCGGGAGTGAGATAGCTGTGAAGACATGGTCCATATACAAGGTCCAGCACTTGACCTTCCCCACTCAAATTGTCTCTGTCAGTGGTGCATGCCATTGTGTAAAAAAAAAAGATGATCATAGTTTCTATTATGTGTGGTTTAGTTAGTCATTTTATTAAAATGTATAATGTATAATAGTCTCACTTAATACCATGTTTGTACACATATTTCTAAAATTATTTAAAATAAACACATTCTGGATTCTGTACACTCCAGCCATTTGGTTGTCTCTTTTTTTGTATTCTTTAAGTATTTGATGATGTACTTAATTAGTACATAATCTGAATATGCAGGGTTGTACATTTACCATAACTGTATGATCAGAAATTCTGTCACCACACCTTGTTCATTAGAATGAAGGTTTAAACCTTTGCGGTTTCCTTTTTACGGTAGGCCTAAACCTTTTAGGCTACTTGGGACGTCCCTAGGGACGTCCACAGGTCCAACTGGATTCATGTCGCAGCGAACTGTACTTGGAAATGTCCTGCTCCTTTGAGGTAGTAGCACAGAGGTTTTTTTTGTTTGTTTGTTTGTTTGTTTGTTTTTTAATTGAAAAAAAGAATCTGATACAAAAAATAGAATCAATAGATAACAGGTATACATCCACATCCTAAATGTAGTAGGATTATCAGTAAATGTAGTGGAAGTATAAAGACACAAACATAACATACACAAGAACAAACTAGAGATGATTACGGATGTTATAAATCGCACATTTTAAAAGTGTATTAATTGCTTTAGGGCACATTGAATGATCAATTGAAGATAAACTGTTTTAAGTCAGTAGCCCAGATTTTTTTTTTTTTTTTTGTAAGAAAAGATTAGATACAAACATTGAAAAAGCGGGGTATCGTGCACATATTAATAAATAGAGGGAAAAAAGCCATAAATAGCCATCAAGGCAATAGTTCTTTCAGCTTTTCTGCTGTTCAGTCCTTCAAGAGATTTAAAATAAATTTTCAGTTCTTTCTTGAAACAAACAAAAGAGGGGTTTCTTCCTCCCCATTTGCATTTGTGAATATGGTATTTCCCCAAGACTATTAACAAATTCAAAATAAAAACATATGGTTCACATAGATCCTCTCTTTCAAATAAAAGTAAAATATCTTTCATACTTAAAGAAACACTACAAGACCATACCTCACAACACAGACGCTCAACCTCAATCCAGAAAACATTTATTTAAAAACTAGATATGTAAGAAGAAAAACTTGATTGTTCATTAACTGAGAAACAAACAATATTACTAATCCAATTTTCAAAAAATAAGGATTTCTTTTTGAATGTAATGAGGTGATTGTTCCAAATAAACTCTTTGTGAGGTGAGAAATTGTGTGTGTAGGTTAAAAGCCAACAGAGGAGGACTTGTTTATGAAAATTAGACAACTTAATGGGGAGCTTATTGACCTGGAAATTACAGTGGAGAAGGAATTCTAAGCCACCGACTTTTTGGAAGATCAGGTTTAGAATAAGGTACCATATCTTGTTCTTGTTTTTAGTATAGTCTTTAATCCAATTTATCTTGAACATTATATTGGAGGAGTGAAAATCTAGTGCTTTAGTGCACCACGATCATAAGGGTTACTTAGTACTTGTCTGTTGAGAGAGTGTGGTTTATTTTTCCAGATAAAGTTAAATTAGGATGAGTGTACTTCTTTGACAAAGGATTTTGGGGTATCAAGAACTCTAGCAGGATAAACTAAGCGAGACAAGCCTTCTGTAAGTCAGTAGCCCAGAGGGGCCTAGCACTGACTTGTATACTAGTATAGTATAGTAGTGGACTCTGTCGGCACCTTACCTGTCGCTTCTGCCTTATCTGTCGCTCTTGTCACCTGATTGGCTGAAATGAACGATCCATGTTTTAGAGGCTGTCCGGGTTATCGCCTGTTCATAAACAATCGTATTTTAAGTTTTCCTGGCAGACTGTTCGAAGCACCGTGAAGCAGAACATTAACATTGAAATCGCGTCGCATTCATCCATCTTGATGTACTGAAATGAATTTCGACACAGGCTTGTTATACCCCCTGATTTACTATGTTTACTGCTAAGCTAATGTATCACGTCGTGTAACACACGACTACCGGTACATTAAGTTTATATTGGCCGCGAAATATTTTACATCTGTAAGTTAATACAGTGTACTATTTTACATCTATAACCTATCTATAGCCTACTATTTCCACGATCTGCTTACCTTGATCCCCACAGATACCACGCAAAACGCTAAAATACGAGGGAATGCACTCATTGATATTGCTACTATGACAGACTGAGTGACTGGATTACATTAACTTGCTTTTCGTTTTTACCTGGTAACAATTCTATAATAATTATATTCTCTATAACATATCAAGGTTAAAATGCAACTAAGTAGAAGCTTGCAGTATTGGCAGGCAGTAGCCTATTTGAACAGTCTCAGCCATGCAACTGAGAAGAGGTTTAGCTACACAAAGATTATAAAAGAAAACTACCCCCTTATACACTGCATACCCCTAGACACACAGCATACTTGAATAAAAATAACATTTTGTTAAACAGGTGCATGAGTAAGGGACAGCTCTTCCACATACCCATGTCATTGTAATGGGGGCAGGCGTTTGTTTACATTTCAAAAAAACATCTTCATTTATTCCCAATAACATTCAAAAGGTTATGCAACATCAGCAGACAACTAGCAAACAGACAGTGATACCTTTTGGGATAGTATTTGGATTAGGACTATGTTAAGAAGGTTTTTAATGCAATCAAAGTCTGCCCCATTAGAGTAGCTCAGATCTCAGAAAGAGCTGAGTCAAAAAATGCCAGCATCACCGGGTACTGACAAGTCAAGGGTAGCATGAGCTATACAACAGCATATTGAAATTGGCAGAAGCTATCTTTTAAGAGGCAAATGGTTGAGTAATCCAGTGCCACTTTGATGTTATGGGCATTCTAATTTACCAGAAATCACCAGACATAACCTTACATTCATTTTCAATGTTTTTTTTTGTTTGTTTTTTTTGGTGGCCCAAAATTGATGCAATGCCGCTGCCCATTGACTTCAATGGTGCGACACCTTCCATTCTAACACACATTGAGACACACTGCCATGCAAAGCAAGTAAGAGTGTGGGGAGATATAATCACAAACAGTAACTACATTCCTGTCCTGATGCATCTGCCAGATGGCAATCTAGCAAAGAACTTGTGCCGAGGGTGCAGTAACACATGGAGAACAATGATGTGATGCAGTATGTGATGGTTTATTAGCAATTTTGTGGTTGTAGTGTCTTCTACAGGGTTCACAAGAAGTGTAGATTTTGCAGAGGTGTTGGTGACCCATGACTGGTCCTGGATGGTGCACCACCTTCACCGAATCTCCCCTGATGCTGATGAGTTGGACATGCTGGAAATGTCATCTAAAGTTTGGCAAAGAGAGAAGATTAGAGGAGAGTGCGTGCGTGTGTGCGTGTGTGTGTGTTATTAACCCATTTTAGCCTGATGCTGCATACACGATGCATTGTCCAAGGCGCCTGAAGTGACATGGGTGCATTCCAATATGCAGACTCCTGTCCATTCTCATGCAAGATGATGCAACTAATTTCACGTTTTTATGTGCCTCAGAGGCTGAGCAAGTTAGGTTTTTACCGCCCCTGGCAAAAAGTATGGAATCACCTGTCGTGGAGGATGTTCATTCAGTCATTTTTATTTTTAAGAAATATGATGGATCACAGACCCGACTCAGAACTGAACTCATTTCAAAGGGCAACTGTCTGGCCTTAAGAAACACCAAAAGAAATCATGAAAAGTAATTCCGTTAGTAAGAAAGAGTTACTTTTTTTAGAGCATGCATAGGGGAAAAAAATATGGAATCACTCAGCTCTGAGGAAAAAAAATATGGAATCATGAAAAACAAACACACAAACAAGCACTTCAAAAACTTTTTCTGGATTTTGGAACAACGTACAGCCTCGGAGTAATAGTATTAATGAGAAAAAAACGGTATCCTTCATCAATTTGGCTTCAAATGTCTCTGATTACAGTGACACGTTCATGCTGCCACCTCCACAGCATCCTCTTCACAACCGCAGGGGCAAAACACCTGAAAACATAATAATGTAATCCTTTTTCAGTCCAAGATATAGACTAGAAAATGAGTGACAGCATCAATCAGATATGCAAGTCACCATTTTTGGCTTTTTGTTATTCCCTTATTCTCACTCCCTGTCTTTTTGTTGTCCTGTCAGAAGTTGTCTTTTAGTTTAATTATGCTTTTGCACGTTTTCGCCAATAGATGGCATCATAGGACCAGCAATGAGTGCAGAGACCCTCTCTGGTGCAGTAGCCGGGTCTTTCTCAAATGCAAGGCCAGTGTCCTTCCAAGTGTGTCAGCCTAATTAGTCACGCCCAGTGATTGGATACTTTTTGGTGAACTCTACAGAATATCCAATCACTGGGTATGACTAATAAAGGGTATCCAATCACTGGGCGTGCCTAATTAGGCTGATACACTTGGAAGGACACTGGCCTTGCATTTGAGAAAGACCCAGTGACTTCGGTCACATAAAGAACGAAACGTGGAAGTGACAGGCTTTGTTATGATACAGAAGTAGGCCAGTGACAATGGCCTCACAATTTGGAGACACCCCAACCGGAGGTAGAACAAAGCCCAAGAGAAGTCACATTTTGGGTGCTTTTTTTGTTTGAAGGTGCATATGAAAATGTGTAACATTTTTAGGCTTAGCATTAAAATCACTTTGGCCAAGAATCATTTTCATGTATGGGACACCCTAGAGATGAGGAAAAACATTATTGGGTTTTGTTCTACCTCCTGTTGGGGTATCTCGAAAACGAAGGCCTTTTTGGGTCCATTGTCACTAGCCTAAAGGCAGCGGTGTCAGCTGTTCAGTTATGCTGAGGAAAATGTAAATAAACAACGAACTCTACACACTTGAGGACCTTATTCATTAAGTGTGCAACATAAGCATTCACACAATAATGCCACCAGGTCACATTTAAGATTTAAAGGGACACTGTGTGAGATTTTAAGTTGTTTATTTCAGGAATTCATGCTGCCCATTCACTAATGTTACCTTTTTCATGAATTCTTACCACCACCATCAAATTCTAAGTATTCATTTTGACTGGAAAATTTTCACTTTTCATACATGAAAAGGGGGATCTTCTCCATGGTCCGCCATTTTGAATTTCCAAAAATAGGCATTTTTAGCTGCAAAAATGACTCTACTTGGACCATACTACAAAATATTTGTTTATTACTTAGTAAACTTTCATGTAAAGATCAAATTTGGCAATAGGCAGCCCAGTTTCAATGAGCAGCATAGTTGCAGTACCTTTTTTGACCATTTCCTGCACAGTGTCCCTTTAATTAGAGATCATTTTGTTATGGATCTTATGTAGTGATAGACTTACCATTTCTTGTTATGGCATATCTGGCCTATTCCCTGTCTGTTGATCTGATTTTGACGTCGGCAAGATGCTTCGTGCTGTCTGGGTTTCAAACCTTTGGTGAAATGACAAGGGATTTTATGTAAACAAAATGCTTATTTCAGTAAGTGTACATGCAGTAAACAGATCTAAGAAGTTCCCAGAGCACCCTACGATAGCTGGCATGGTTGGCACAAAGACCCAAAGAGCAAAATTGTCCCAAGATTGTCTTCCAAACAATTCCACTCCAAACATTTTCCTTCTGAAATAAACAATGTCCATATCCAATCAAACCTCAGTAGGCAGCTATCTCGTCAGGTCGGCCTTACCATAGACACATCTGTGGCCCGTAAATTTACAATCTCAAACGTCATCGCCATATAAGCCATGGCACAACACAAGCGTTTATTTTTTATAATAAACAAGATATCTCGGCACGTTTGCGCTAGTTATCTGAACACTGATTGTTAACGAATATCCGAAATAGTGTAGAGCTAGCTGCCATTTATGTTATGCTAGCTAGGGTCAAGTCATCTCATCCAAACTAGCCACAGTAAGGGCGAAATTACGCTTCAAATGAACGGGAATGACTCAAAACATTAGAAATATATTGTTAGAATGTACCGTATACAATGTTAGTCTGTGAGGTTAAATAGTTTTCTTACATATATATTTTTATATCCCAGTTACGTACCTTATCTTCTGCATGAATCGAGGCCTCCTGTTTCATTGGCACGAATGAACGAAAAATCCTGTCAGGGAGCGGAGCAGTTAACCGCAGCCTTTTGTTTACAGTTGTTACCAGGGCAACGCAGCTAGGACCCCAAAGCGACAGATAAGGCAGAAGCGACAGGTAAGGTACCGACAGACGCTGTCGGTACCTTACCTGTCGCTTCTGCCTTATCTGTCGCTTTGGGGTCCTAGCTGCGTTGCCCTGGTAACAACTGTAAACAAAAGGCTGCGGTTAACTGCTCCGCTCCCTGACAGGATTTTTCGTTCATTCGTGCCAATGAAACAGGAGGCCTCGATTCATGCAGAAGATAAGGTACGTAACTGGGATATAAAAATATATATGTAAGAAAACTATTTAACCTCACAGACTAACATTGTATACGGTACATTCTAACAATATATTTCTAATGTTTTGAGTCATTCCCGTTCATTTGAAGCGTAATTTCGCCCTTACTGTGGCTAGTTTGGATGAGATGACTTGACCCTAGCTAGCATAACATAAATGGCAGCTAGCTCTACACTATTTCGGATATTCGTTAACAATCAGTGTTCAGATAACTAGCGCAAACGTGCCGAGATATCTTGTTTATTATAAAAAATAAACGCTTGTGTTGTGCCATGGCTTATATGGCGATGACGTTTGAGATTGTAAATTTACGGGCCACAGATGTGTCTATGGTAAGGCCGACCTGACGAGATAGCTGCCTACTGAGGTTTGATTGGATATGGACATTGTTTATTTCAGAAGGAAAATGTTTGGAGTGGAATTGTTTGGAAGACAATCTTGGGACAATTTTGCTCTTTGGGTCTTTGTGCCAACCATGCCAGCTATCGTAGGGTGCTCTGGGAACTTCTTAGATCTGTTTACTGCATGTACACTTACTGAAATAAGCATTTTGTTTACATAAAATCCCTTGTCATTTCACCAAAGGTTTGAAACCCAGACAGCACGAAGCATCTTGCCGACGTCAAAATCAGATCAACAGACAGGGAATAGGCCAGATATGCCATAACAAGAAATGGTAAGTCTATCACTACATAAGATCCATAACAAAATAATCCTAATTAAAGGGACACTGTGCAGGAAATGGTCAAAAAAGGTACTGCAACTATGCTGCTCATTGAAACTGGGCTGCCTATTGCCAAATTTGATCTTTACATGAAAGTTTACTAAGTAATAAACAAATATTTTGTAGTATGGTCCAAGTAGAGTCATTTTTGCAGCTAAAAATGGCTATTTTGGGAAATTCAAAATGGCGGACCATGGAGAAGATCCCCCTTTTCATGTATGAAAAATGAAACTTTTCCTGTCATAATGAATACTTAGAATTTGATGGTGGTGGTAAGAATTCATGAAAAAGTTAACATTAGTGAATGGCCAGCATGAATTTGGGAAATAAACAACTTAAAATGTCACACAGTGTCCCTTTAAATCTTAAATGTGACCTGGTGGCATTATTGTGTGAATGCTTATGTTGCACACTTAATGAATAAGGTCCTCAAGTGTGTAGAGTTCGTTGTTTATTTACATTTTCCTCAGCATAACTGAACAGCTGACACCGCTGCCTTTAGGCTAGTGACAATGGACCCAAAAAGGCCTTCGTTTTCGAGATACCCCAACTGGAGGTAGAACAAAACCCAATAATGTTTTTCCTCATCTCTAGGGTGTCCCATACATGAAAATGATTCTTGGCCAAAGTGATTTTAATGCTAAGCCTAAAAATGTTACACATTTTCATATGCACCTTCAAACAAAAAAAGCATCCAAAATGTGACTTCTCTTGGGCTTTGTTCTACCTCCGGTTTGGGGTGTCTCCAAATTGTGAGGCCATTGTCACTGGCCTACTTCTGTATCATAACAAAGCCTGTCACTTCCACGTTTCGTTCTTTATGTGACCGAAGTCACTGGGTCTTTCTCAAATGCAAGGCCAGTGTCCTTCCAAGTGTATCAGCCTAATTAGGCACGCCCAGTGATTGGATACCCTTTATTAGTCATACCCAGTGATTGGATATTCTGTAGAGTTCACCAAAAAGTATCCAATCACTGGGCGTGACTAATTAGGCTGACACACTTGGAAGGACACTGGCCTTGCATTTGAGAAAGACCCGGCTACTGCACCAGAGAGGGTCTCTGCACTCATTGCTGGTCCTATGATGCCATCTATTGGCGAAAACGTGCAAAAGCATAATTAAACTAAAAGACAACTTCTGACAGGACAACAAAAAGACAGGGAGTGAGAATAAGGGAATAACAAAAAGCCAAAAATGGTGTGTCACTCATTTTCTAGTCTATATCTTGGACTGAAAAAGGATTACATTATTATGTTTTCAGGTGTTTTGCCCCTGCGGTTGTGAAGAGGATGCTGTGGAGGTGGCAGCATGAACGTGTCACTGTAATCAGAGACATTTGAAGCCAAATTGATGAAGGATACCGTTTTTTTCTCATTAATACTATTACTCCGAGGCTGTACGTTGTTCCAAAATCCAGAAAAAGTTTTTGAAGTGCTTGTTTGTGTGTTTGTTTTTCATGATTCCATATTTTTTTTCCTCAGAGCTGAGTGATTCCATATTTTTTTCCCCTATGCATGCTCTAAAAAAAGTAACTCTTTCTTACTAACGGAATTACTTTTCATGATTTCTTTTGGTGTTTCTTAAGGCCAGACAGTTGCCCTTTGAAATGAGTTCAGTTCTGAGTCGGGTCTGTGATCCATCATATTTCTTAAAAATAAAAATGACTGAATGAACATCCTCCACGACAGGTGATTCCATACTTTTTGCCAGGGGCGGTAAAAACCTAACTTGCTCAGCCTCTGAGGCACATAAAAACGTGAAATTAGTTGCATCATCTTGCATGAGAATGGACAGGAGTCTGCATATTGGAATGCACCCATGTCACTTCAGGCGCCTTGGACAATGCATCGTGTATGCAGCATCAGGCTAAAATGGGTTAATAACACACACACACGCACACACGCACGCACTCTCCTCTAATCTTCTCTCTTTGCCAAACTTTAGATGACATTTCCAGCATGTCCAACTCATCAGCATCAGGGGAGATTCGGTGAAGGTGGTGCACCATCCAGGACCAGTCATGGGTCACCAACACCTCTGCAAAATCTACACTTCTTGTGAACCCTGTAGAAGACACTACAACCACAAAATTGCTAATAAACCATCACATACTGCATCACATCATTGTTCTCCATGTGTTACTGCACCCTCGGCACAAGTTCTTTGCTAGATTGCCATCTGGCAGATGCATCAGGACAGGAATGTAGTTACTGTTTGTGATTATATCTCCCCACACTCTTACTTGCTTTGCATGGCAGTGTGTCTCAATGTGTGTTAGAATGGAAGGTGTCGCACCATTGAAGTCAATGGGCAGCGGCATTGCATCAATTTTGGGCCACCAGAAAAAAAAAAAAAAACATTGAAAATGAATGTAAGGTTATGTCTGGTGATTTCTGGTAAATTAGAATGCCCATAACATCAAAGTGGCACTGGATTACTCAACCATTTGCCTCTTAAAAGATAGCTTCTGCCAATTTCAATATGCTGTTGTATAGCTCATGCTACCCTTGACTTGTCAGTACCCGGTGATGCTGGCATTTTTTGACTCAGCTCTTTCTGAGATCTGAGCTACTCTAATGGGGCAGACTTTGATTGCATTAAAAACCTTCTTAACATAGTCCTAATCCAAATACTATCCCAAAAGGTATCACTGTCTGTTTGCTAGTTGTCTGCTGATGTTGCATAACCTTTTGAATGTTATTGGGAATAAATGAAGATGTTTTTTTGAAATGTAAACAAACGCCTGCCCCCATTACAATGACATGGGTATGTGGAAGAGCTGTCCCTTACTCATGCACCTGTTTAACAAAATGTTATTTTTATTCAAGTATGCTGTGTGTCTAGGGGTATGCAGTGTATAAGGGGGTAGTTTTCTTTTATAATCTTTGTGTAGCTAAACCTCTTCTCAGTTGCATGGCTGAGACTGTTCAAATAGGCTACTGCCTGCCAATACTGCAAGCTTCTACTTAGTTGCATTTTAACCTTGATATGTTATAGAGAATATAATTATTATAGAATTGTTACCAGGTAAAAACGAAAAGCAAGTTAATGTAATCCAGTCACTCAGTCTGTCATAGTAGCAATATCAATGAGTGCATTCCCTCGTATTTTAGCGTTTTGCGTGGTATCTGTGGGGATCAAGGTAAGCAGATCGTGGAAATAGTAGGCTATAGATAGGTTATAGATGTAAAATAGTACACTGTATTAACTTACAGATGTAAAATATTTCGCGGCCAATATAAACTTAATGTACCGGTAGTCGTGTGTTACACGACGTGATACATTAGCTTAGCAGTAAACATAGTAAATCAGGGGGTATAACAAGCCTGTGTCGAAATTCATTTCAGTACATCAAGATGGATGAATGCGACGCGATTTCAATGTTAATGTTCTGCTTCACGGTGCTTTGATTTTAAATAAAAACGAACAGTCTGCCAGGAAAACTTAAAATACGATTGTTTATGAACAGGCGATAACCCGGACAGCCTCTAAAACATGGATCGTTCATTTCAGCCAATCAGGTGACAAGAGCGACAGATAAGGCAGAAGCGACAGGTAAGGTGCCGACAGCCTCTACTGGCCTGCGCTACGTCACATAATGGGCGTGCCCAGTCTTTCTTGGGACATACCTACGTTTACTCTGTCTATCTAATCCACTTGGTGCAACTTCCTATTCCCAGTCAGAAGGACAGGACGGATAACCCCATTAAAGAAATTAAGGTACGGAGTTTCTATTGTGCCGTTGACCGCGCCCAGTAAGAAAACGTAACTTATTTGGCCAGGGCATAGAATGTTGGGTTAAGCACTGAGCGAGCGTGCGAAATTTGTTCTACTATCGATTGTTCATATTTGCAACCGATAGCGCAGTGTCATGTATGCGGTTTGCTACCACCACCACAATGTGAAAGTTTTCCTAGAGGTACTACTATAGCTAAAAGTTCAGCCAGCAGTTTGTAAATTATATAGGGGTTCTGCTAGTGTGGGGAAACTCGATGTTTTGTTTTATTAGAGTTTAATTTCTTGCCATGCTGTTTGCCAGCCCTTTCCCCCTCGACAATAAAATTGAAGTGCGGTATCACATGTGATTTTCTGACATGTCTCTATTCCAAGGAGGTCTCTATTCTGAACCTGTTGTCAATATTGCTCATTGGTAGATTCGTCGGACGTGATGGACGGTGACAGTGTGGATGCAAAGCCAACTCTGAAAGGGTAGGTGAGCTCCCTGGGCACAGGCACTCACAGGTGCCAGGTAACTTTTGACTGGAGCGAAACCGAAAATCAATTGATTGGAGTTTTTTTTCTACCTACGCTCTATTGAACAGTTTGGGAAACCCTGCTCTACAAGTATGGTAGCGTGAACAGGCTAACTCCACTGAAGATTGAGTCCACTAGAAATCTATAAACTTAGCCTATTAGAGTCTTGCAACTTATCACCTCGTTGTCGCTGTTCAAGCTGTGATAATGAACGACCTACGTGGATTGAACATGTTTGGGCAAAATACGAGCGTGGTTTCCCCAAATCCCTTGCATTTCCTGAACCTGAATATACATGACCTAAATTCAGTCAGGTTTGCTCCATGACTCTGAGTCCTGGTGTGGTGCTGAGTCATCTCTGTGTGTGTTATATAGTCCTACTGTGTGTTGTAGCACTTAATGCTAATGAAGCACGGTTTGGTTTCACCCTCACATAGGCCTAATGTGGAAATTCAGCTGTTTCCTTACCGAAACGAAAGTGTTTTTTTATGCCTCAGGGCATCCAGAGTAGAAAACTCAGGCCTGGCTGATATGAACGAGACATGCCCATATTTGGCGGTCATGGTGTCCTCTGTTTACAATTATCCCCCTGCTTAACTTGATTGTATTCTCTCCCTATTCCACCCTGTAGCTCGGATGGGCCCTCAGCCTCAGGCTCCACAGGGGTGTCCCAGGTGGATGCCAAGCCACCAGCGGATGCCTACCGATACAGCATGAACTACCCATCTTTAGGCCACTGTGTCATCATCAATAACAAGAACTTTGACAGAAGTACAGGTGAGAGAGTTCTCCTCACTCAGCCCATGAAACACCCATCAGCTTTGGGTCAGTTCGGCCATTTCGATCAAGGCCAACCACAACTACTTTTTTAAAAGTGTGTGTGTGCGTGCGGCGCGCATGTGTGCTTGCGCCCTGAGGAATGTCTGTTTGGCCGAAACTTGGACATTGACATTGTAAAAAGGACCTCAGTGGCCAGTACGCTACACTTTAGTCTGGTCACATTTGCCAGTATTACACATTTGCCAGTATTAATCTAATTATACAGCGTAAGTATAAGTAATATTCAGTTATATGATATGCATGTGTTATGCTGTGTTAGCTTTGGGACCTAAATATAAAGCCTGGTTCACATACAGTACAATGTCCACGGCATGTAAAAATAAACTTGACTTGCAAGCTTTCAGTCCTTAGACCTTCATCAGGCGGACTCTACCTGGTGAAGGTCTAAGGAGGACTGAAAGCTTGCAAGTCAAGTAAAGCTTCTTTGCACAAAAATAGACCTGAAGTGTGCGGATTGTCTTCTTTTTATACCATTTTTTATTTTACTGAATCCTGCACATTCTAAACAGATGAGGGTGGCCTATCACAACTTATGTAAAAAATAAACTGAAACTGCATTCTCAGAGGAACACCTACAAGGGGAAGGAGAGGCAGTTGAGTGAACACTACCTGTCTTTTGGTATTTTGCAAGTTTTGACTTGAAGCATGTTGTCTCTGTCCCTTTCCAGGCATGAATATACGTAATGGGACTGATGTGGATGCAGGCAATGTGTTCAAGGTCTTCTCACAACTCGGCTACAAAGCCAAAGTCCACAATGACCTCACAGTAAGGGACATCACAGCGTTATTACAGAAAGGTAAGTTCCGTCTTTACAATAATATGTCTCATAACATTGTAATGAAATGAATCATTTGTCTGTACTGTGCAGAAAAGTGATTAGTAAGTGAAATGCAAACAAATTTGAGTGAAAGTGCCAATGGCTTGCACGGGTGAGGCATAAATGCAATTTCGTTGTGTGCAGTGTGCTGTGTCACAATGACAATGGGAGTTGGAGTTTCCCAATGGGCTTTCACTTCACTTCAATGTTGTTACATTGCATTGTTGGACTGTAATGTTGCAGTTGCAGTGCTGGCCATTGTGTTTGTGAGCTTTAAATCTAATTGATATCTAAAGGTTCCATGGTATTCACTTAGTTTTAGATGAAACAAAGGGCTATTAAGATATTACGCAAATCATCATCACAATTAGTTGGAGCAAAGTTGAGATGAGGGGTATTAGATGTGAACGTTATCATCTCCATTTTTGTTGACCAGGCTCTTTGAAGTCACCATGGTGTTTTCCAGCAGTTGAATTGGTTTTGTTGACTTAAGGCTTGTAATCATATGAGGACTAGGAACCACAGCTTGATACGTGGATCATTTTGTTTCGATATGAATAGTGAAAGTGCACTGCTATAAAGTGAAAGGGTGCATTAGATTTTGCTGCAACATGCGTTTTTCCATTCAGTCTAGTTTGGCAGATGTGTTGCAATTGGTTTCACTCATGGAACCTTAGCAGTTCCTTTTCATGTTGCCTCATTCTGAATGCTTATTGGTAGTCGTTGTACTCTATACACACCACCATATCTAAATGACAACTTCCAGAAAAGTCGTCATGAGAAATTTAACTGTTTTGCTGTCAGTGAACTAATAATGTTCAACCTCTTCCACTGATTGGTAATATTGCTCAGCAGCTGGGCTATTTTAGTTCTTTTCTGACAAGTCAAGCTTGATCAAAACCCGACTTCCTGTACATTTTAGATGGTTGTCAGGCTGATGTTTGTACCCTTAGTTGCAACCAGTGTTTGATCTCGGGGAGGACCTCTGTCTCACAATAACAGGTTACTCAGATCATTCTTCAAGCAGGGAATTTCTTGATGAAGGGAGTTTGGCTTTGGTTTTGCTTGGTGGCCAGTGTTGGTTGGATTTGGCTAGGTATTGCAGTGACCCAGTCTTGATTTCTTGATAACTCGATGGACTGGTAATTTGGTTTTTAGGTTTTTGTGGGGAATACTTGAAACAATCTATGAAATCTATCTTCATTAAAATGCAACATGACATGTGTTTATGTGCTACTTGAGGCCAGGTTGCCGTCTCTGATTGTGCTTGTTGACCCGTGAATATGAACCAACACATAGTGCAGGTTTTGAAACAAACAAAGGCACATTTCAGACAGTTGCGATCTGACACTTGATCATCATGGCCTGACCCTGACAGTTGCGAAGGAGGACCACAGCAAGTGTGCGTCATTCGTGTGCGTGCTGCTGAGCCATGGGGATGAGGGGGTGTTCTACGGCACTGACCGATCCGTCAAGCTCAGCGAACTCACCGGCCTCTTCAGGGGAGACCGCTGCAAGTCGCTCGTCGGCAAGCCCAAGCTCTTCTTCATTCAGGTACAGTACAGTACAGTACAATACACTGGCCTACAAAGCAAAATGTTATTTCTTTTCTTACATATATGAATAGATGAGGTGAAGTAAAATAATTGATTTGCAAAGAATAAAGTAACCAGCCTGCCACACGTCAATAAAAACGACTTAGCCTGCACCTGTTCGGTTTGTAGGACAGTACAGTACACAGTGTTTCCCACTGACTTACTTAGCATTGTGTGGTCCAACGTCCTCCAGTGGTTACTTAACCACTCATTCAGCTTCTTGTGTGTGTGTGTGTCTGTCTGTCTGTCTGTCTGTCTGTGTCCGCAACGTCCGTGTGTAAAGCTTGGTATGCATGTGGATTTCAGTTTTGTGTGTGCACCTGCAATAGTTGAATGCTTTTAATGTCACACATAGTATGTGGCCACATAGTATGTAGGAGTTGTGTATATAAGAATTGTGGCTTTCTGAGCATCATTGTTTTTGTGCGGTTGGTAGGCCTGCCGAGGCACAGACCTGGACAGTGGCATTGAGACAGACAGCATGCCAGAGGAGGAAAGCTCTACAGAAAGGATACCCGTGGAGGCCGACTTCCTCTACGCTTACTCCACTGCACCAGGTATATTTAGCTACACTTTTTTTTGCTATGCACACTGTATTTCTTGAAGGCTGGGAGGGAGCAACATCTTTGCAGCACAGCCTTTAACCAACTGCAGCATATATTCATATTTACCCACAAACTTATGACTGAGTCTTAATCTATCACTTAAGGCTCTATGTAATGTCATAGCAATGTTGTTATGATGTAGTTGAGTCTTTTCAGTAAAGAGTGGACGCTGTGCATGATTGCTGGATTTTCAGAGATGTGAATTAGTGAATGTTTAAACTTGGTGTAGAAGGGAAAAGTAAGTGAAACGCGGCAGTTGTTTCAGGCAACAGGCTGCTCGCATGGACTCACTCCTTGACATTGATTCTGTCATTTCAACCATATTTTCGAATCTGTGACTAGTCAGTAGCACCTCATTAAAAATGTCAAACCACTAGTTTCCCCTATCATGTGCAAGGATTGTTTTGATAAAACCAATCCTTCGCAGACCTACGCATATGGTGTAGCTCCAGATGAATGTTCATGGAGCCAGGCGGAATCCATTCATCTGGCAAGTCAGGTTAATCGACTTGCAGGCCTGACTCCCTAACCACTTACTAGTGAACGTATCTACAGCATGGGCTGGGAACCTATGGCCCGGTGAGGCCGCGTCATCCGCTTCCGATAGCATTTTAATGTTATACAGTTACACATGAAATAGGACATGTTTTTTAAGTAACCTTAGAACTTTTTTAATGCAATTCAGTTATATTTTCAGGGGAGGTGAGGTCTGTTGTAAAGTTGACCTCCTTCAATATAGGCCTAAACTGCTGATTTGTGTTCATAGTACGGCCCTTGGAGGACTTAATAAAACGTTGAAATGGCATTTCGAATGACAAAGGCTTCCCCACCCCTCCTCTACACTTTCAGCACTTCTCACTTGACTGAAGTTTCAACACTGCTTGGCTGTGTGCAACTATGTGTTACTACATCATTCATTGCAACTCTGAACATACAGTATGAGCCACAGCCAACAGCCCGCTTTGGTGTCCTTGGGGTTGAAATGTTGCAACCTTTTTTTCAACACAAACTTAGCAGAAATTGTATCAGCCAAGCATTGAGAGGCCTGCAGCTGCAGTCTTGCATTGAGTGCCACACAGATGAATTAAACAACTTCTCTTTTAAAAATTCATTTTGCAGATACTTTTTTGAACTGACTTTACAACTGAGGCTCAACAGTTAAGAGAGAGATAGGTAGTTCCCCTTAGATGACCTTGTTAAAGTTGGGCACAATTTGGTCAAGGTCACAGTTTGAAACAAAGGGTGGAGTGGAATTGGTTTTGATGGCACCAGTGTTTATTACTTATGTGCAATGAATTATCCCTTTTAGCTTCTTCATGTTCCATGTGTTGTTAAAAAGGCAAATGCAAATGTATTTGTTGCCAATGGTAGGATTTCATTATGTCAGTCCCTCCCAACCCATTTAGTCATTTTCATTTCCTTTCTTATTACCAGGGTATTACTCCTGGAGGAACACCGCCAACGGCTCCTGGTTCATTCAGTCGCTGTGTGACAAGATGCTGCAGTTCGGCAGGCAGTTGGAGATTATGCAGATCATGACGCGCGTTAACCACAAGGTGGCGCTGGAGTTTGAGTCTTGCTCCAACCTCCCAGGATATAATGCCAAGAAGCAGATTCCTTGCATTGTGACCATGCTGACCAAAGAGCTGTACTTCCCCTAGCGATAAAAAAACAGCGATTCGGCCATTTGCGGAGGGAATTGGACACAGGCCATAACATGCATGGGACCACTTAAAGTTTGTTTTAAATGTTTACAAATATGCTGCAGGAATAAGCCAACTGTACTTCTCTTGCTGCCAGTGCCTCTGCAGTTGTGAGATTTAATGACCAAATTCTTAATAATTATTTGAATTTTTTTATGTTAGGGAAAGGGATTTTAACATCAGTAATTTCATTTGACTAGAGTAAGTCTATCAACCCTTAAAAAGAATATGATAATGTGAATCACATGAAAAAAATATCCTAAATCAGGAATGGAGTTTTTAAAGCTCTGTTTTTATTTTGTGGTAATAGTGCTGGATCAATTTCAGCTTGGGGGCATAGTTGCTATGCTGTATTTATGAATGAGCAATATAACACAAAAAAGGGACGTGACTTGAATGGGTGGGTGAGGCTTTAGCGTGTGTGGTGGGTTAGATAATGCTGAATACAGGGTGCTGCAAGAGAGAGACAAGCCGAGAGGGGGAGATGATGCCACTATTTATGATTGTGTCTTTTTGTCTTGCTGTTGAGCACAAATGGATACCTAATTTTTTTTTGTACTTTCACTACTGTATTTTAACTATCAAGAAATGCAACACTGTTTTAAATGTGCAGGGTTTTCCACCGAAATAAAATGTGTTTCTTTGATGCATAGTTGTTTGTTTCAGATTAAATTTGATAAATAATTGTCTAGTTGTGTTACTGTTGTAATGTACACTACTTAAAAAGCTGTAGCAAGTGGGTGCCGCTAGGAGGTGCTAGGGGGGCTGTGGCAGGTTTGCAGGGAAAATATAGCACAACAAAATAGATTATTCAATATCATAAACTAAACTGAAGATAAGTTGAACAATATTCACATTAGTTAAGAACAGCAGCATTATAATAATCCATTGCATCTCTGAACATAACATTATTATCGTTATTTTATATATCCCAGTGGGTTGTGAAAGGAAGGGCACGGGAAAAAGAAATAGTATGGCATGATCCAGGTCATGTTTGGGAACCCTTCGGCTATGTAGTTGCAGCTGAAACATTTTGGTGTTGCTATACATCCACCGCATCCCTGCGTATATCACAGTGTACCCATGCTCTCCTCTCAAGCCTGATCTGATTATGTAGTTTATGGTTAAGGTCAGTTGTTTTACTGTTGTGATGTGACTTAGACTATAGCAATGGTTTTCAGAGTGGGGGCAGAGGCAGGTTGGCCGGAAAAAAAAATTGCACAAAATAAATTATTGAATACACTGAATAACCAACATAAAACAAAATAAACCAAAAATAAGTTGGAACAGCATTAGAACAATCTTTTCCATCTCTGAACATTAGGTTACACTATTATCATTATTTTATATTCCAGAGGGTTGTGAAAGGAGGTGCACGGGAAAAAAAATAGTAGGCCTATAGCACGATCCATGTAAGGGGGGGGCATATTCGGAATATTTATATGGGGACCTTGTCATGGTTAAGTTGGGGAACGAGATGCAGCTGAAGCATTGTTGCTATACATTTACTGCATCCCTGTGAATATTTGCACTCCTATCACAGTGTACCCATGCTCTACTCTCAAGCCTGATCCAGTGTCCCATTTGACCATGGACTCATCTCTCCTAATTTCAGCATAGGCCTACAGCATAGGCTACTTGTGTGTGTTTTTTTTCTGTATGGTATGAATTATTTTGTTTGACTTTTGTAGTTTGTGGTTAAGGTCATGGTCACATATCGTGGCATTTAATGAACAGTAAATTAACTGTAAATAAAGGGCATGCCATGTAGCCTACTGGATCTGTCTACACTAGACTATACAGTAGGCTATTAGACTACAGCCTATGTAGGCCTATCCTAATGCATGATGCAAATGTCAGATCTCACCACTCATCAGTCCAATGCGGTGAAAGTTAAGGGTTTTCCCATACTATTCTGCATTATAACGAAAATACATTTTATCTTGTTAGTGGTTGTCTCTGCCTTTAAGGCGACCGCTGAGAAACAAGGAAGCGAAAATGAAAATTGAGTTTCGCATTACAGTGAAGCCCATGGACAGACTTCCGCGATACTCTCAACGCCCTCTAGGTCTGCAGACGTCAAACAAACATTTTCGGGAGGGGATTTCCACACACAGACCAGTTTCCTTTACTTGTTTTGCTTTCGATCTGGGCAGCAGAAATAGACTCTTAAGTTTTCGTTTTGTTATCGAGATCCAGAATATTTACTGAAAACTGCAAGCTGACCAGATCTAACGGGTGCCTTCTTTAAAGACAGTGTTATTTCAATAAGGTAACTAACGACATTTCCGCATGTATTTATTTGGAGCTCATTTTGAAATGTTAGAACCAATGTGCAGCACCAGTCAGCGCAAACGAAAGTAAGGGAATGTTTTGATGGGATAGCCGTCGGGATTTGTTATTTTCACTTTTGAATTGACTTGATACCTCAGGCTACCTTACTCGTGAACTTTTTGGTCGCATACTGAGCTCGTCAACAGCAGCATGACTTGTGGGGTTGTACCAGTGCCATCGGGGCTAAGGAACCATGGTTTTGGTAGTGTTATTATCGTGTATTACTGATGACTCTGATGTTAACGAAGCGTTCTTTCGCACTGAATTGTTGTGTCAGATTGTAGCCTATGCTTGTTGAGCGACTGCCGTTGTCGCTTTCCTTCAGGGTTGTCTGTCAGTGCCACTTCGTGTGCGTATTAATAGTCGCGTTACGCGCCTTAAATTGCTCATAGCAGTCTAATGTCAAACTGAGAAAATGCTTCGGGATCTGTCTCTACACTTAATTAAATAAACTCTTCGCAATGAAGTGCTGCAAAAGCAACTATGCTGTAACATTGACCGTACATTATAGTATATGTAAACCGCTCGAGTTCCTTGGTGTCCGCGCGCACATTGTGCCAAAACTTGTCGTTTGACGTTGCTGCCTGCAATTCTGGCTGGATCAAGTGCGCTCTGACTACTAATGTCTTAAGTCTGCATAAAACCTTTGCGATAACAGTAGCTTAGGCCTACTGCCACTGTAGGCCGCAAATTGAAGTTGACATATTCCAACTGTTTACCATTATTTAAAATGACAAAATGTGTTTTGCGCATTCGCGGCATGACAATAGCCTACGCGCTGCTTATTCCCTCTGCTTTTTAGAGAAGTGCAATTGGTGCTAGTTTCCCTTTATCTGGGATCTACTAATGGACCATAGAAGTATGCACTGTTGGAGAAGCTGTCTGCAGAAGACATAAAGCAGATCTCTCTCTCTCTCTCTCTCTCTCTCTCTCTCTCTCTCTCTCTCTCTCTCTCTCTCTCTCTCTCTCTCTCTCTCTCTCTCTCTCTCTCTCTCATACAGTATACTGTCTCCTCATTCCTCACAGACCAACATGCCAGTGGAAAGAATGCGGATGCGACCATGGCTTGAAGAACAGATAGACTCCTCCAAGATCCCCGGCCTGAAATGGGTTAACAAAGTGAGTGACCACCCCCAAATGGCCATTGGTGTTTGATGCATTGTCAATGATCAAAGGTTTAATGTGATTATCACTCCATGTTTACATCCTGCATCAGTATGGTAGTGCAGCTTGATTGAAGGGTGCACAAGGCCCATTTCCTCACTTAATTGTGTTTGACACCTTCGATGGAAGATGTACAGTGATTCAAACAGCAGCCTCATTGTGCTTAGTGAGGACTAGCTATGGAAAGTGTTTCCTCACAGGCCTGTGGGACCCAGTAGACTGGTGTGTAGATGTGGGTGAGAGGGGCAGGTAGCCATGTGGCCAAAGCTTTTACCTTTTAATTTTTTTAATGGTTTTTTTTTAGTATTTTTGGGGGGCTTTTCAGCCTTTATTGGTTTTTGTGAGACAGGACAGTGAAGGAGAGACAGGAAGCGAGCTGGGAGAGAGAGATGGGGAAGGACCGGCAAAGGACCCGGACCGGGAATCGAACCCGGGTCGGTCGAGTGGTAAACGTGTGCCCTACCATATCAGCCACGGTAGGGCCTTATCTTTTCATTCTAACACCCCCATTTTTGTCTCCTTGCTCTCTCTCCCCTTGTCTCCCTACGTCCTGTCTTCTCCTCTCTTTTCTCCTCTCATCTCTTTTCTCTCTCTCTCTCTCTCTCTCTCTCTCTCTCTCTCTCTCTCTCTCTCTCTCTCTCTCTCTCTCTCTCTCTCTCTCCTTCTCTCCTTTCATATCTTCATCATCTCCTCTCCTGTCCTATCCATTCCACCCCTATCCTTGTTTACCCTCTCTACTGTTGTGGTGCGGATGCAGGAGAAGCGGATATTCCAGATTCCCTGGATGCATGCGGCGCGCCACGGCTGGGACGTGGAGAAAGATGCCCCTCTCTTCAGGAACTGGGCCATCCACACAGGTACTGTACCCACACCCAACACTGTCTGCAGTACGATGCTGTGCATGGCGTCTCAGTAGACTAATGCAAAAGTGTCGGCTAATGTGCTGCCATGTACACGCAGTAGATTTTGCATTGCTAATTGAACACTTGGAGAGTTGACACTTAGAGCCTCGATTTGAACCTGGCGTACTTTCTAAGGGCTAAATCAACACTGCATTTTTGTTTACTATGTGTAATATATACTAATATAATGACTAGGAGTGTCATGACACCTGTTTACTTACACAGCCACTAATTACTTATTATCACCTTATCTGTCTCTGTCTCTGTCTCTCTCTATCTCCATCTCTCTCTCTCTCTCTCTCTCTCTCTCTCTCTCTCTCTCTCTCTCTCTCTCTCTCTCTCTTTTTTTTTCTGTTTCTGTCTATGACTTTGTCATGCGCACTCTCCCTCACTCACACAGACACACCTACTACAGCTCCAGGCCTTTTTATTAGAATAGCATGAAAAAGTTTATTTATTTCCATAATTCCATCAATAATGTTAAACTGTCATGGATTGTAGATTCATGGCCCAGTTTTTTAACTATTCCAATCATTCAATTTTTTCTTTTTATATACGTTGGCCTTCCAGCTCAAAAAACCCATGAATTGGGGGGGGATTTAAACTTACAGTGTCAAACTATAGCGCAGGATGTTACTAGGGCTGTAATGATATTGTTTCGAATCAAGAAATTGTGATGCATAGTCACGATACTGTATCATGATGCAAGAAGGCAGCATCTTCATACACCCTTTCAAAGTTATGTTATGCTTCAGTCCAGAAATCAACCATGATATGATGTGATGGTGCTTCCAAGCGTTTAACTTTTTTTTTACATAATTAGTAACCTCTTGTAACCTATTCTACCGGTAAACAATCATCATAAAGATTCATTTAAAAAATCGTGGGGTGTATTGAACCGTGATACAAACAGAATCATGAGTTGAGTGTATCATTACAGCCCTACTTGTTACATGTAATCAGGGCTGTAGTCAAGTCCACCTTTGTAGAGTCCAAGACAAGTCCAAGACCAGTACTAGTCAAGTCCGAGACAAGTCCGAGTCCAAAGAGGTTCGAGTCCGTGACAAGACCGAGTCCAAAAAGATTCGAGTCCAAGTCAAGTCCGAGTCACATGTCGGTCAGCGTTTGACAATGAAAAGGATGAATGTCAATAGTGTGAACCTTAGAAGATGACCTACAGTGCCCTCCATAATTATTGGCACCCCTGGTTGAGATGTGTTAAAAGCCTTCAAATAAATTCAGTGTTTATTGCAGAAGAATACTGTCACACTGAAAAATTTAGGAAAATGTAGCCTTCAACTCAAATGAATTGTAGGAAAATAAAAAAAAATCCCTGACTAAAAAATAATTCTTTTTCATTAAATCACCTCTTCCACAATTATTGGCACCCTTAACAATTCCCAGGAAATAAATATAATTGAAGCATTTCTGTCATTTTTACAGTAGTTTACAAAGTTTACCAGAGTATGTAGGAACATTTAATTAGTAATTCATCACTTCCTGTTTCCCTGGGGTATAAACATGACGTGACACCGAGGCCATTTTCTCTTCCACTCTTAAACATGGGAAAGACAAAGGAACACAGCATACAAGTAAGGCAGATGTGCGTCGACCTTCACAGGTCAGGCAGAGGCTACAAGAAGATTGCCACTCAACTGCAGCTACCCATATCCTCTGTGAGAGGATAATTAAGAAGTTCAAAAACAACTGGAACAGTGGTAAACAAGCCTGGACGAGGACCCAAGTTTATTTTGCCACCACGCACAGTGAGGAGGATGGTAAGAGAAATCAAAAGATCTCCAAAGCTCACTGTTACAGAATTACAAAATGGTAGATCCTTGGGGTCACAAAGTGTCCAAATCAACATCAGGCGCTACACGCCAATACAGCTGGTGCACAAAAACCTTTTCCTCACCACAATCATAAACGCAAACGTCTGGAGTTCGCCAAGTCTGTCTCTACACGCCAACAAGCTGTTTGGTCAGAGGACCATAATTGCAGCTGGAGAAACACTTTCCTCACCCGATGCATCATATAAACTGTGAAACGTCAGTGGATGTGGAGTTCGCTTCCAAAGCGGTATTGGGGCTTCAACTGGGACCGATTGTGTGCTTGCACAAAACACTGGACATTTGAGTCTTTTTCGGCAACAAACACTTCTAAGTGGGTCTGGGTGCCACTACGAATGCGCAGTGAAAACTGTGAAGCTCCTCCCATGGTGAACAGTGTTGCTGGGGGTCCGTTTCGACTCAAAGGCCATGGGAACCTTGTGGGGTGCATGGCATTCATTGGAAGCTTTGAAATACCAGGACATTTATGAATCAAATCTGTTGGCCCTCTGCCCGAACAGCTGAATATCTGTCAGCTGGTCACACTACTAGTGATCTTGCAGCAGGACACATGACCCCTAACATATGGCCAAAATCTACACAGAAATGGTTCATCCAGACACAAAACAAAGCCAAAATCCTCCCCATGGCCACTCATCCCCAAAGAATTCTCCCCATTCAACCCCATTGAGAACCTGTGGGGTGAGCTGAGAGAGAGTACAAGTAAAACCAGGTTGAGAACTTGTGGATGATGACTAGAGAGATTCTGCAAAGAGGAATGGCTGAAGATCCCTCTTTCTGTCTTTTCCCATCTTGTGAAACATTATAGGAGAAGATTATGTGCTGTTTTGTTGGCAAAAGGGGGTTGTACAAAATATTAACAACAGGGGTGCTAATAATTGTGATACACATTATTTGATGTCAAATAATTATTTCTTTATGTGGGATTTTTTCCCCACTGAATAAATGCACTTGTATTGAAGGTTGGATTTTTCTCTTTTTTTCCATTAAGGTCCCATATTATTTAGAAAAAAATAATAATAATTGGAAGCTTAAAAACACATTTCAACCAGGGGTGCCAATAATAATGGAGGGCACTGTATATGGCATGGATGTGAAGACAAACTTGTTTGTTATTGGATTTCAAGCTCCACTTTACAATCTATGATGGCCAGTGTTCTAAACAAAACTTAATGACAGACCCGGCGAGTCCAAAAGCCTAATTTGGCAAGACCATTGTCCGAGTCCAAGACAAGTCCGAGTCCAAACAATACCGAGTCCGGACTCGAGTACTACAGCCCTGCATGTAATACCGGATGTATTCAGAGAACATCACACAGAGATTCATTGCACTGTTTCTATCACATAAACCAATGTTATTCAGTAAAACAATGATATATCAGCAAGGTACTGAAATATATTCAAAGGTAGATGATGGTATTAAAGGCTATGGATTTGTTATTCTGTGTTCCTCAAAAGTGTTTTTTTGTTTTGTTTTTGTTTTTTTAAATGTGTGCGTGTGTGTTCAGCCTAGTGGCAGGACAATGACCATACTGTAGAGCCCCTTTCATCTGTCATTAATGCTTTGTTTCATCTTTCTCATTTACCATTTACCATAATTTCCGCACAATTTACAGTTGTCACCAGTGAACTTTACTTTTTTTTCCTCTCTGTTGCGTAGGGAAATACCAACCAGAGGTTGACAAACCGGATCCAAAAACGTGGAAGGCCAACTTTCGCTGTGCTATGAACTCCCTGCCTGACATAGAGGAGGTGAAAGATAAGAGCATCAAAAAAGGAACAAACGCCTTCAGGGTTTACAAGATGCTCTCTACCTCAGAGCGGCAAACAAAGAGAGGTGAGCCGAGCGAGAGATCCATTCATTACCATCTCCTGTCCATTGTGCTGCTCACTGAACTATTTGGTAGTTGGACTTTGACAGCCATTAAAATCTCCCTCCACAATATGTCTATGACATATTACTTTTATCTAGATATTGAAGCATTAAGCCATATGCTGCACAGCTGAGTACTACGAGGTGGATGATAAGAGGCTTATTACTGCAGTTATAAACAATACTTCACATGATTAGTCTCTTGTTGTTAATCTGATGCAGTGAGGGTGTTTTAGTCATTTCCTCTTGCCTGATTTGAATTCCTAATACCTTTGGTTAACCAAACGAATAAAAGGTACAAATTTACTCGAGTCAGCAAGCGCCAAATTGTTGCCTCACATCAACATCGATGAGAGTTTCGATTTCATGTTATGTTCTGTTATACCTATTTGCTTGCATAGTTCCATTTGCTTAACTAATTTAAGATAATGTGTTTGCACCAATGCTTTCAAATATGGTCTTCAAACTCTTTTTACTGTGTAGTTCCCAGTGGAGCTTATCATTTACAATATGGTTTTACTTGGTATTGTACACTGTGGTTATACTGGTTTAGGCTAAAGACCCATTTTTACTCTCACAGGCCACAAAAGGAGAGGTGAAAGGGAGGAAAAGATAAAGGTATTGTGATTGTGTTCACTTCCTTTACAGTACACCATAACGTGTTACACACTCTTTAACCCCCATGTTGGCTCTTACATAACCAAGGCCACACACACACACACACACACACACACACACACAGTATTGTCTTCACCAGGTCTGAAGCTAATGACACCTCGATCATTTTGAAACAAATGTTAGGTGTGTTTAACTGCCGAAAGTGTAGGGTGGTACGCCTACAATAATTGTTGAGCTATTTATTCACTGCTCTTGGTGCCTGTGTTGGTAATTTAAAAAGTCTTCCAGCTACCTGTTAGGGACACACCTCTGTGGTGTGGTCACAGGTGAAGAAACACTTTCACAAATATGCAGCCGGACAATGCTAACTTGTCATTTTGCAGACTTGTTACACTTACTGAACTCACTGTTTATATGAAAGGAACACTCCACGTTATTTCAGGAATTTGCTTATCTGTAGTTAAGCTCTGGTAACATATGAGAATACAGGTTGAGAATATGTGAGAATATACATAGATTTGTTCCTCTATGCGTGTGCAATTTCTAGTTTGACAGTATAAACGTAACAGTATTTAACGTAGCAATGGAAGTCTATGGTACCAATGGTACTTATAAAGGACTTTAAAATTCACCAGAGTGAAAAACTGCCACTTACTTACATCCAGTGATCACTTGTGGCTTGATGCTAATGGTACCAATTACTTCCAGTGATTGTGTTAAGATATGTTAAAAATGTCATGTGCCGAACACACAGAGAAGATAATGATTTGCACATTCATGTGTAATACTTGGAAATATTGCAGATATGTGAAAATTGAAAAAGGGTGGACTGTTCCTTTAACAGCATAGTGCTCTCATTGAAGCCTAACCTGATGGCATACTACCATTATTATTCTTTGGTGGCTGTTTTTCCCAAAGCAAAGAAGTGAATATTATTAACATCAAAAAAACATAAAACATTCTCACACAAACTTATGAAAGGCTGGCACGATGTATACATGTTAGGTCGGGAAATCTGCCATTCAAAAACCATTTAACCGTCTATAAGTGTAACATGTCTGTCTGTAATTAATGAAATATTTTGTAATTTTTCCTGTGTGTGTGTTCGTGTGTGTGTGTTCGTGTGTGTGTGTTCGTGTGTGTGTGCTCGTGTGTGTTCTACAGGTTGAGCCCAGGTCTCCTCACTGGGAGGGCAGTAATGGCTACTCCATGTTCCCCGGGGCAGGACTACAAAGAGAGGAGGTGACGGAAGCTTGTTGTTGTTGTTGATGATCACGTTAATCCAACACTATGAACATCACATAAGCAAAACATACTCCCATAATCTAAAAACAACAATCGAAAACCATTTAAGCCACCTGTGTTTTATCCATAACTTCTGCCTTTTTCGTTGTCCCTTTATGTGTGTGCGTGTGTGCATCCGTGTGTGTGCGTGCGTCCGTGTGTGTGCGTCTGTGTCTGCGTGCATCCTTATGTGTGCTCCTGTGCCTGTGTGTGTGTGCGTGTCCCACAGGTTGAGCCCAGGTCTCCACAATGGGAGGGCAGTAATGGATACTCCATGTTCCACAGGACAGGCTTCATCAAGGAGGAGCTGATGAGTCACCCCAGTGAGTAATGACATGCACTTCACACAGTACACTTCAAGACAGAGCGTCTCTCTTTTATAAACTTGAAAGCCCATTGGGAAACTCCAACTCCCATTGTCATTGTGACACAGCACTCCACAGCACACAAGTGAACACTGCACACAACGAAATTGCATTTATGCCTCACCCGTGCAAGGGGGCAGCCCTCAGTGGCGCCCCATGGGGAGCAGTGCGGTGGGACGGTACCATGCTCAGGGTACCTCAGTCATGGAGCATGGTACCGTCCCACCGCACTGCTCCCCATGGGGCGCCACTGAGGGCTGCCCCCTTGCACGGGTGAGGCATAACTTGTTGTTACCAAAAAGGAAATGTCCTAGTCGTTGTCCGTGACTTAAGCGTGTCTGTAATGTCATACTGTAGCAATATTGTTATGATGCAGTTGAGTTATTTTCAGCGATTGGCCCATTGACGGGAGCGTGCACGAAAGCGATGGCACCTATCTTTTGCATATTATGACCTCCGTCATAAATAAAGCGCAAAACTGCCAGGGAGTCCTGGGCAAAATGGCAGCCTACACGTAGTTCCAGGTGCAGACAAACATATTAACACATGATAATGAAAATTAACTTACAAATTTAAAAAAAATGAAGAAAAAATAAACGGAAAAATTCAGTGTCAGCTAATGTGGAGGAACAATGGCATTCCACTGTGTATACAGTATTAACTACCATCCTAAAAGACTTCAAAATAAAAGCTGCACTATGCAGCTTGTCTGCACTATGAGGGCCCGGGTAGCTATCCTTATTGGTTTGGGAAGGTTTTTCATCCCATTGACTTGCTTGCTTTTCTTGCCATTGGCTTTGAGTGCTTGTGTCCTTCTGTGGCTTTTAAGATGGAGAGATATTGTTGTATGAAGATGCTTTATTTATGTCAAAGGGAAATCTAGGCACCCAGCTGCTTGTACTACACAAACATAGACAAACATATTCAGGAAACAGGCTCGCAGGGAAAGCTGTACGAGTATTTTACTTGGTCCTGAAGCTGAAGTTGAGCTTGAATGTCGTTTGTTTGTTTTGCTTGGTTAGTAGGTAGGGGGAAATCAGATAAAAGATTAGACATGCTCCGCTACTTGAACTTCCTCTTAACAGCCCAAAGTAGCCATCAGTTATTCAGTGTATCAGTGAATGGTGGGAAGATATTCACGGAGAACAGAGAACAGAAATAAGGCATTACATAACAATACACTTAGCATAACACTTTTATGGAACTTTCTTGTGACTTAAGAGTTATTTAGGTATTGAGATATGGTGGTGTGTGTGTGTGTGTGTGTGTGTGTGCGCGCACGCACATATTTTCTCACGTGAACCCTGGACAATTGACAGCCTCCAGAACTGGTGTGCGAATGTGTGTATGTGTATTTTTTAAAGCGCTTTCAGTCAACTTCATAGTTGTGATGCAGCACTATAAAAATACACGTTTTGTTGTATTGTATACATACAGGCTATTGGTTCCAGGTTTTGGAGCAGTTAAGAGGTTAAGTGCCTTGTTCAAGGGCACTTCAGCCATGGGCGATATGGGATTCGAAACTGAAACTTTCCTATTCAAGACGCCCAACTCCCTAACCATTTGGCTGCACGGTGCGCTAGGTGTGTTTGTGTATACGTGCACTGAAGGAAGACTACAGAGAATTAAAAAACTAAATACCAGGAGCAGAGTCCCAGTGGAGAAATTATGATTGGCTCCATAACTATTTTAGGCCTTGTGTTGTTTTGGAAACCACCGTCGTAGACATGTTAAAGCAATGTACTGTACCGCTGAGGTGATGGTGCAAGACTGCAGTGTGTTTGTATTATCTGTGCAACTTAATTGTTTATTATGCGTTTGCTTTTGTTAAGGGCCTTACGACTTTGATGGAATCGGGTGTGTAGAATATTGATACAAGTTCTGCTAAATGCTGACATTTCAGTGCGAGCTGAGAGTTAAATGATATTGTTTGGAAGTACTTTTATGTTTGGATAAACATGTATATTGGGCAGGGCATTTGTGTGGTGTGAGCATTGTGATGTTTGCTCTTCAGATTCTCTTTGTGTTCCTGTATATGACAAATATCAAGGATTCCAACGTTTTTGTATTTCAAGGACACAATATATAGTTACTGGGATCTGTTTCCATTCAATGTTTTTCAAGTCAATTACGTTCCTCTCAGCATTTGAAAGGAAAACATTTTCTGGCTCTGGCTTACTTGACAGAATGTTTTTAGGGGGGAGGGGGGCGGGTAATATATCACCTACTTATGTGTGCACGCACACACACAGACTGTCCAACGTTTCCCACTTCAGACTGGGAGGAGTGTTGTGCTGGCCTCAAATGTTTAGGTTACGTGAGGTTGTTCTCTGATAAAGGAGAATCCCATAGCCTTTCCGCCCTGCCACTGTGTGTACACTAACAATATGAACACTCAACACACATGCGTGCACACACCTACATGCACACACACATACACAGATAAGGAAGTCAGTGTTTTATTTTTTCTTCTAGTCTTTCCTGAAAGTGGAATTATGCAGTACTGAAAAACAGATTGTTCCTCTTCCTGATTTTTTTCTCTCCCTCTTTCCCTCCCCTGCTCACTGCCTGTTCCACAGTTAGGACCTGTGCCAATTCATAAGAGGTTATCGCCACACAGCTCCGCAGCTCCGAGACAGCCCCTAGTTAATGTGTAGAGGAGATGCCGTTGTGCCACTGTGCCATAGTGTGTGCAGTGTGGATAAACCGGTTCAATAGTAAAAGTAGAAGTCCTGCCATGGTTTTGTTATACCTGTGTGATTAGTGTTTTGATTCCATTAATTAGCCCCTCCTTTATTAGCTGATGAGTTTGTGCTAATTGGGATCAACTTGTTAATTGAAATGGGCAGAACAAAGCTAAGGAGTTTGCCTTGGGGTTTTCTGCTGGTTTGTTGCTTGTATTACTGTATATCGCGAAGCAAACAGTTTTTTCCAGGAAGTGTTTACTCCTGTGCTAACACGTTGTGTGTGTTTTTTTTCAGCAGGGATAGACTAATTGACTGGACACTGTGATCATTTTTTCTTGAGATTCATGAGGAGCCGTTTATGAACTTTAGTAGTTGCTGTGCCTAACTGTTTGGTGATGCTGATGACGCTGGTTTGCCGTGGCAGAGACTGGACAGGTGGTTATAATAACTAACTAGGCACTTGGGCTGAGCTGTGATTGCCGTGATATTGTGTGGCAGTGCTGAGACCTGCAAGTGAGTGTCTTAATTAAAGATTAAAAGTCAGGGTGGCCTTTGTATCTGGCGTAGTGTGAGCATAAGTCCAAAGGCTGCAAAGCCTTATCAGCCCAACAACTGATAGCAAAGAGTGTGTGAGCATCTTTGTGTGTGTGTGTGTGCGTGTGTGTGCGTGTGTGTGTGTGTGTGTGTGTGTGTGTGTGTGTGTGTGTGTGTGTGTGTGTGTGTGTGTGTGTGTGTGTGTGTGTGTGTGTGTGTGTGTGTGTGTGTGTGATTTTATGTTTCTGCCTACGTGGTACGTGCTCGTGTTTGTGTTAGTAAGAGAGAAGGGGAGAGATAGTGAGAGAAATAAGAAAGGGAAGAGAACGAGGGACATAAAAAACATTATCTTGCTTACTTATGATGACACATTGGCTGTGTGTGTGTGTGTGTGTGTGTGTGTGTGTGTGTGTGTGTGTGTGTGTGTGTGTGTGTGTGTGTGTGTGTGTGTGTGTGTGTGTGTGTGTGTTTATTTGTCAGTGTGTGTAAGTGTGTCTGAACAAAAGTGTACACAAGAAGGAGGCCTTTCCTGTTGATTGGCCAGCCCCAGGTCTCAGAGAATGTGTTGTCCACAAATAGCTGTGGCCACTTCCAACTCCAAAGCCAGAACATTTCCACGCTCTCTTCCCAATATCCCACTGTTCATTCCGAGTATACTCAACACCCACCACCCACTTCAGAACACCACAACCACCACATCCATCTAAATCCTCTTTTCTTGTATTGATCTGGAGGAGAGAGCATTTATTTGTGTCCCCATTCATCTTTGATAGAACTTGTTCTTACTAATGTGAAATAGATGTGTGAAGGCATTGCCAAGACCCAAACTGTTCATTTGCTGTCACCAAAATGGCAATGACCAAGCAGTGTTGTAGTTTTAATACTAAAAACTGTAACGTCTTAGTGTAGTGTAGTACTATGGATGTAAATTTATCTTTGATTATTTACAATGTTCCCCTTTTATTGAGCCGTGCACATTATGGGGCTAAAGGAAAGTGGTTTCCAAACACAACCCCTATATACCAGTAGATTCCAGCCAAGGCCTCTGACATGACGTGCTACACTATTTTTTTAACCCCCTCAATGGAGTTGGTACATCCGAAAACCCATCCAAAGGCAACAGGAAGCATAATAGATATAGCCACAGTCACAGTAGATCCTACATCAGAGATGCAATATTTTATTAGTATGACACAGTTCTTAATGGGCATGTTGTTTAGCTTATTTCTGGTTTATTTTGCCCTACTTTAGTTATTTACTTTATTTCATTATTTATTTTCTTTTGCTATACTCTTCCTGCCAACTTGCCCCCCACCTAGCACCACCCTCCAGGGGTCCCGGGCCCCCAGTTTGGAAATCAATGTTACAGGAGATACATTTGCTGAATGACTTTGACCACATCTAGCCCCTAACACCCAGAATCCACCCTCTCTGTCTTCTTCTCTCAGTGAGCCGGAGTCCTGGTGAGGAGCAGGTGATCATCCCGGAGGTGTGCCAGACCATCGAGGTCATCACAGAGAACGAGGAGCAGTCAGTGACGTCCAGCCACCACTACCCGCTGCAGATCTCACCCGTCTCCACTTACGGAGGTTTGACCACTTTCACCGTTACATTACATCACATTACAGCTAATGCAAAAAGTCAAAAGTAAAAGTAAAAGGAAAAAAGGACAAAAAAAAGAAACACAGTTTCCTTCCAACACAAGTAACCTATCTGAGTAACCCGTAGACCTGTGTAACTCTGCCCTGGTTGGATCAAATTTGTGGTGGGTTCCTGTTAGGTTCTTAGTGTTTTTCAATAACAACATAGTCTATTTACCTCATTAGCTAATGGACTAACTAGAGTAACAGATATGAAATAGCATGTGCTTGTGTTGTACTTACATTATGATTTTACTTTTGCTTTCACTCTTGACACTGCTGTTTTTCATTTAGATTGTGTGGGCTTTTCTCCTTAAAAAGGACCATTTAAGCATAAATTCTGCCAATTTCAATATGCTGTTGTATTGCTCACGCTACCCTTGACTTGTCAGTACCCGGTGATACTGCATTTTTCGACTCAGCCCTTTCCGAGATCTGAGCTATTCTAATGGGGGCAGACTTCGTTTAAAGGGTTATGCCACTATTTTGGGGCTTAATACAGTAAAAATCGTTGGCCAGGGTTTATAAAGGTGGTAAAGTGTCTTATTTTTCATGTAAGCCGTTGTCTTGCTTTAAGACAAGTTAAGAGATCGCTAAGCTAGTGAAAGTCAATGGATCCGTGTAGCACCCCTTTAATTTAAAAACTTTCTTAACATAGGCCTGCTCCAATTATTTTCCCAAAAGGTATCGCTATTTGCTAGTTGTCTGCTGATGTTGCATAACCTTTTCGATGTTATTGGGAATAAATCAAGATGTTTTTTTTTAAATGTAAACAAACACCTGCCTCTATTACAATGACCAGGATCTCGGAAAAGGCTGAAAAAGGAAAAAAATCTCAGGTAGGCCTACTACTGAAGTCCAGGGTAGTGTGAGCATTACAACTGCATGTCAAAATTGACTGAAGTTACCCTGGTGGGAGGACACTGGCAATGATGGGAAGAGAGAGAGATGGGGACTCGAACCTGGGCCCCCTTGGACTTGCCAGCCCATTTCTGGATGCATGCCTTAGCAAGCTGTGCCACAACACCGCCCATTATTAGCTGATGCTTTTATCCAATGTGACATACAGTTATTTGGGGACAGGGTTTTGGTTACGGTCAGGTGGCCGTGCGCCTTTGAGGTGGTTTTTTTTCTTCCAAAGTTTGGATGTAGCTGTCACGCATTTCTCCAGACTTCAGGGAGGCACCTAAGATCAGCGTCAGCGATTGCTTAGTACTTTTATTTGTAACTTAAACTTACAGTTGGAATAGTAGGCTATTATGCTGTACTGTATGTATATTTCGCACAAGTGACATTATTATTGATTACTTTGTGAATCCATCTTGCCTCTTTGGCTATAGCAAGTTAGCTAAACATGCTAGGTTACGACACAACTAGCTCATTTACTCTCTGAAGGGAGACAGACAGAAAAGGTGCCTTCATCCCTTTGTGATTGTTTTGGAAGCAGTTGCGCATGCTCCATATGCAAAGGCGATCATGTGACGTGGTGGCTGATTAGTCATGTGACCAGCGAATCAGCCGATCCTCCTTTTTTAAAAACAGATCAGCTTTTTAATGACAGGACAGAAACTTGTTTGTAAACGTAAGCAGTTTTCAAGACGCCCGCACGATGATATGGTGAAATGAATTCGTATAAACGGCATCTAAGTCTCCATTTGGGTACTGGGATTGTGCAAAGGGCTTCACTGGGATACAAGGATTGTGTTTCCAAGACTTGGATGAGAGAGAGAGAGTTGTTTTTCCCCTTTAATGTGTCAGCATAGTTTATGTTGGTGCCACTGCTGTACGTAGTATTGAGGGTAAGGGAGTAGCTTATTTGGCTCTGCAGGAAATGCTGGCCGTGGCGCTGTTGTTGCTCCGGCTCTGAATGGAGAGACATATTTGGCAGCAACAGGCAAAAGACGTTAGTCACAGAGTAGGTACGTAGTTTCAGGTTTTCCAAAAGGCCATTATCTGCTCAGACACAGACACATTTTCTCTGTCTCTATGTCTCTCTGTCTCTCTGTCTCTCTGTCTCTCTGTCTCTCTGTCTCTCTGTCTCTCTCACTCTCACTCTCACTCTCACTCTCACTCTCACACACACACCACACACACACACTTTCCTTGCCGTTCATGCATTTGTGCTATTACTCTCCACATACCAACATTTCAAACATTCTTGCGAGCTGTACTGTATGCCTAATGGGTTGAAACATGTCCTTGTACCCTCTGACCCGGAGCGTCACCTCCACTGTCCTTACAAATAACCCGGTGGCATTGCATGCAGCGCAGCTTGGCTTTAATACGTCAGCCCCACTTGATCTTGCTTGGTGTGGTGTGAGTGGTGACTCACTATCTCATTGCTTCTCAGTCAGGGAGTTTGGAAAGGGCTAGTCTGAAAAAAGAATGCTGTTTTGTCCGGGGTTTTTTTTCTTCATTATTTCATTTTGCTGACATAAAAGTAGTCGAAAAAAACAAAACCACAGCTGTGTTGAAAGAAGCAAATTCTACGTTCCCATATTGAAAACAAGGAACTTTGCCTTCTGTTTTACAATTGCCCTGGAAATATGCCATTGTTTTGGGACACTACAAAACAAAGATGAGAACTTGGTGAACCAAGTTCGCCTCAGTTCACCAGTAAATTAGGGAGGAAGAGTCGCACTAACACTGCATGTAGAATTTCCCAGGTACTGTAGGTCTGCGATAGAGCGTGCAATGACATTTCATAGATACTGATTCACACATGAATCAGCACTACAGTGCTCTGTGATGACAGGTATGTTACAGACAAGGTGTCTGCTAGTCTCTGTGTTTAGGACATGCCACACATATACAGAGACTGCGTTAACACATGGATATTTTTTGTAAAGGCATTATACTTTTATCCATTTGGACCTTTGTATTTATACATACAGTAGATGTAGTTCGTCCACATGTAGTGTAAAAAGGGATATACAAATGTAGATGATTTTTTTTTTCGTTTTTAAAAAATATCCACATTCAGTACGTGGATACAATGACATAGAGACTGAAGCGGTCAAGTCTGGTCAGCCTGTGGTGCTGAATAAGATACGTTTTGTTACTTTCATATCATGCCGAGGGGAATTTGTCATCACCATTGGGCACAAAAGAGTGGGAGTACAGGTAAGTTTCACAGCACATATCCATGCACACAGGGCAGTGGACTGGCCTGCCATCAATCCAGTGACCTCAGGAGGTATTTATGGGGTTAGTTGCCCCTCTGAAGGGTGCCACATCTGCACTACAGCTGTGAATATGTGGGAGAGGGCTGCACAATGAATCACCCTCCTAAAACACATGCAGGCACGCGCGCGCACACACATTCTTCACACACGCACGCACGCACACACATTTTCTGGCCCCAACTCACTATTGACAGTATGATTTTAGACAGAGGGGTGGGTAGTGTATTATTCATTTACTGACTTTCTCTTTCACTTTCTATTGGTCTTTCTTTCCTCCCTTTCTCTCTCTCTCTCTCTCTCTCTCTCTCTCTCTCTCTCTCTCTCTCTCTCTCTCTCTCCCTCCCCACAAACACACACAGTCACACACACACACACACACACACACACACACACACACACACACACACACACACACACACACACACACACACACACACACACACACACACACACACACACTCAGTCTCACAGCCCATATGGGTACCAATTTGGCTAAACTGCACAGATGCACAAGTTGTAGTTGGTCTTTTCAAGAGATTTAAATCATATACACTTATTGTTTCACATGGAGGTCTACTGACAATGTCTAAATTGTTTAAATAGTGTTGCCTATTTATTTAAAGATTGATATATTTATTAGGACTGTGGGGGTTAAGAACTGATTACATTTGATCTACAGTATAGGGTACTTTATATTTGCAGTATTTAGGAGTAAAAAACTACACATTGGTTGCATGATAATGGCCATATCTGCAATGTTTTGGTTAGTAGGCCTAACATATATATGGGTCATTTCACGTGAAATCAGACACTTTGGGACCCGACCGACCCGGATTTCAATCATACTTGGTGTGCCTTTTCAGTAGCAAGGTAGCACCCCAGAACTGCATTGGTTTGAATCTGACACTAATATTAAGGGAGAAACAGACTAGGAAAGGTTCACATGTGAGGGTAGGACACTATACATTCAGCCTTGAATATATCAGTCAGTGTTAGTCACAAAAAGATGCCTGTGGTGTTGTTTGAAAGCTCTTTTCTGGCTCTACATATTACACAATCACCTTGGAATACAACTACTCTCAGAATATGAATTATGATAAATTGAAAAATTAAAAATTGAATATCGAAAAAACTTATATTTTAAAATGGCCAGTTCCTTGTCCAAACGTAGCCGGCAATGTCATGAGCAGCACCTAAAATGCTGGTGTTCGGTTTGTTATTCATTTCAGAGAGAAGTTGACTCACAAATATGGCATCATACAGACCACTTACTAATAATATGGTAATACCATAGTAGCATCACATGACAAAACAAAAACAAAACAAAAATGGTCAGTGTCCATGGTCCCAGGTTTCAGAAACTAAGGCAGATGTCCATTTATACACACCAAATGATGATATGTGAATGTTTGAACATTCCTTCTCTGTGTACCTGTGCCATCTTCCCTTTACCGTACTTTAAAGAGATAATCAATGGCTACACTGTCATTTTGTACTCTACCAGTGCATTTGAAGCAGCAGCTGTGTCTTTTGTAGATAATGTATAAGTACGTCCCGTTGCAGTTACAGGTTCCACTACCAGAAGCACATCCTGATGATCCATGACAAGTCTATCTTGTCTGAAGGGAAAAGTGAAGGATGGAGATGGCCCATGAGGATGCAGGAAGTTCAGTTTCACCTCTCCAGTGCTCGGCATACATTCCTCAGCACATGCTAGCCACCAGTTGCCATCATATACAGCTGCAACACACCCTTTGAAGCTTGAAAATGTAACACATTCCTTTACTGAGCTCACTCTTTCAACTCTGCCTTCTCTGAATGCTGAAAATGGCCTAACTTCCACTGTGTCCATTGACAATGGGCAGAAGCTGTGTAGTTTTTGAGTACCTGGAATAGTTCTTGCAGATTCAAACCTTTTCAACAGGTTCTCAGCTTCATGATGGTACATCTCTGTTGTGGCAAAACTGGCAATGGATGTTTCTTGACATTATCCTTGACAAATTCAAACAGTTGGTATGGCGTTACAAGTTAATTGTCAATAGGACGTTGCAGACTTGCTCGTGCAGCAAGCCATTTAACTGTCCCTCCAACGCCATCACATGGACCTTCGCCATGTGATGTGGCAAAAATGTGCCACTCTGCAGGTATGTGAAAATCTGCCTCGTGGTGGCACAAATTTGTTGTGTTTTTAAGGTTCTTATATTGTGCAGGAAGTCTGCAACGTCCTATTGACAATTAAATTGTAACGCCATACCAACTGTTTGAATTTGTCAAGGATAATGTCAAGAACATCCATTGCCAGTTTGCCACAACAGAGATGTACCATCATGAAGCTGAGAAAAGGTTTGAATCTGCAAGAACTATTCCAGGTACTCAAAAACTACACAGCTTCTGCCCATTGTCAATGGACACAGTGGAAGTTAGACCATTTTCAGCATTCAGAGAAGGCAGAGTTGAAAGAGTGAGCTCAGTAAAGGAATGTGTTACATTTTCAAGCATCAAAGGGTATGTTGTAGCTGTATATAATGGCAACTGGTGGCTAGCATGTGCTGAGGAATGTATGCCGAGCACTGGAGAGGTGAAACTGAACTTCCTGCATCCTCATGGGCCATCTCCATCCTTCACTTTTCCCTTCAGACCAGATAGACTTGTCATGGATCATCAGGATGTGCTTCTGGTAGTGGAACCTGTAACTGCAACGGGACGTACTTATACATTATCTACAAAAGGCACAGCTGTTGCTTCAAATGCACTGGTAGAGTACAAAATGAGAGTGTAGCCATTGATTATCTCTTTAAAGTACGGTAAAGGGAAGATGGCACAGGTACACAGAGAAGGAATGTTCAAACATTCACATATCATCATTTGGTGTGTATAAATGGACATCTGCCTTAGTTTTTCTGAAACCTGGGACCATGGACACTGACCATTTTTGTTTTGTTTTTTTTTTTTGTCATGTGATGCTACTATGGTATTACCATATTATTAGTAAGTGGTCTGTATGACGCCATATTTGTGAGTCAAATTCTCTCTGAAATGAATAACAAACCGAACACCAGCATTTTAGGTGCTGCTCATGACATTGCCGGCTACGTTTGGACAAGGAACTGGCCATATTAAAATATAGGTTTTTTAGATATTCAATTTTTAATTTTTCAATTTATCATAATTCATATTCTGAGGAGTAGTTGTATTCCAAGGTGATTGTGTTATATGTAGAGCCAGAAAAGAGCTTTCAAACAACACCACAGGCATCTTTTTGTGACTAACACTGACTGATATATTCAAGGCTGAATGTATAGTGTCCTACCCTCACATGTGAACCTTTCCTAGTCTGTTTCTCCCTTAATATTAGTGTCAGATTCAAACCAATGCAGTTCTGGGGTGCTACCTTGCTACTGAAAAGGCACACCAAGTATGATCGGAATCCGGGTCGGTCGGGTCCCAAAGTGTCTGATTTCACGTGAAATGACCCACATATATATAGTATGAAAGCCAAATATTGGGGGGGGGGGGGGGGGGGAGGGGTTGTTGATGGCGCGTGAATGCGCGCGCACGCCAGGGTCTGTCCCACATTGTCCCTCATAAGCATACTACTTTTCCCCCCTTGGACTACTAGCAGGTGGTCACCCTAACACACGCACACAGTCACACACACACAGACACACACAGTCTCACACACACACAGTCATACACACACACAGTCATACACACACACAGTCACACACACACACACACACACACACACACACACACACACACACACAGTCTCACACACACACACACACACACACAGTCATACACACACACAGTCACACACACACACCAGCCTGCCAGAGGGATTGAACCAGACACGAGACACCCTTCACGATTATCGTTTTAATTCCCTTTACAATCAAATGTGTGTGTACATGCGGCTCCCTGCAGCTGTCGGGGTGGGAATTCAGTGGAGTGTTTAGAGCGATTCTTCCTCCCCTTTACTGACATGCTGAAACACGCCTGCCTATTTGGCAGGTAAACTGTTGGCACGAGGTCGCTGAAAGCCCTCTTCTAGGAAACTGGCCATCAAACGATCAACATGGAGGTTAAACTCGTTTTCATTTTTTGTTTCTCTCTTTTTTTGCCCCACCCTTGTATTTCTCTCTCTCTCTCTCTCTCTCTCTCTCTCTCTCTCTCTCTCTCTCTCTCTCTCTCTCTCTCTCTCTCTCTCTCTCTCT